>NC_034187.2:12245771-12275771 GCF_002021735.2 Oncorhynchus kisutch
GCCAGGCCAGGTTGGGTTTCACCTGCACCACAGGCTCACTGGACCAGAGATACAGAAAGAGACAGAGAGACAGAGAGAGCGAGATAGTGAGAGTGTGTCTGTGTGTGAGCGTCCATGCCTGCACGTGTGTGTGTGTGTGTGTGTGGGTGTGTGTGTGTGTGTGTGTGTGTGTGTCTAACCCTAAACCAGGTTATGAAGCCGTCAATGTGGCAGGCAGGCCGGTCGGCAGACAGCAGCACATGGAGGGAGGGAGGCTGTTACATGACATGGCTACTACCCCTGTCTCCTACTGGCCCTAACCCTGTCTCCTACTGGCCCTAACCCTGTCTCCTACTGGCCCTAACCCTGTCTCCTACTGGCCCTAACCCTGTCTCCTACTGGCCCTAACCCCGTCTCCTACTGGCCCTAACCCTGTCTCCTACTGGTCCTAACCCTGTCTCCTACTGGCCCTAACCCTGTCTCCTACTGGCCCTAACCCTGTTTCCTACTGGCCCTAACCCTGTCTCCTACTGGCCCTAACCCTGTCTCCTACTGGTCCTGACCCTGTCTCCTACTGGCCCTAACCCTGTCTCCTACTGGCCCTAAACCTGCCTCCTACTGGCCCTAACCCTGTCTCCTACTGGCCCTAACCATGTCTCCTACTGGCCCTAACCCTGTCTCCTACTGGCCCTAACCCTGTCTCCTACTGGCCCTAAGCCTGTCTCCTACTGGCCCCAACCCTTTCTCCTACTGGCCCTACCCCTGTCTCCTACTGGCCCTACCCCTGTCTCCTTCTCATATACTGGGACCCCTCAGCTGCGTGTGTGTGTGTGTCTGTGATAGAAGAGTCAACTTTATTAGTAGTAGTAATAGAAGTAGCAGTAGCAGCAGCAGAAGCAGTAGTAGTAGTAGTAATAGTAGTAGTAGTAGTAGTAATAGTAATAGTAGTAGTAGTAATAGTAATAGTAGTAGTAGTAGTAGCAGAAGCAGTAGTAGTAGTAGTAGTAGTAGTAGTAGTAGTAGTAGTAATAGTAATAGTAGTAGTAGTAGTAGTATCAGTAGTACTAGTAGTACTAGTAGTAGTAGCCTAGTAGTAGTAGTAGTAGTAGTAGCAGTAGTACTAGTAGTAGTCGTAGTAGGTGTAGTAGTAGTAGTAGTAGTAGTTGTAGTAGTAGTAGTAGTATCCTAGCAGTAGTATCAGTAGTACTAGTAGTAGTAGGCTAGTAGTAGTAGTAGTAGCAGTAGTAGCAGCCTAGTAGTACTGGTAGTAGTAGTAGTAGTAGTAGTAGTAGTAGTAGTAGTAGTAGTAGTAGCAGCAGTAGTTGTAGTAGTAATAGTAGTAGTAGTAGCCTAGTGGAAGTAGTAGTAGTAGTAGCAGTAGTAGTAGTAGTAGTTTTAGCAGTAGTAGTAGTAGTAGTAGTAGTAGTCTAGTAGTAGTAGTAGTAGTCTAGTAGTAGTAGTATCCGAGTAATAGTAGAAGTAGAAGTATTCGTTGAAGTAGAAGTATTAGTAGTAGTAGTAGTAGTAGTAGTATCTGAGTAGTAGTAGTCATGGTAGTAGTAGCGGTTGTTGTAGTAGGAGTAGTTTTAGTAGTAGTAGTAGTAGTTCTAGTAGTAGTAGTAGTAGTAGTAGTAGTAGTTGTAGTAGTAGTAGTAGTAGTTTTAGCAGTGGTAGTAGTAGTAGTAGTTTTAGCAGTAGTAGTAGTAGTAGTAGTAGTAGTAGTAGTAGTAGTAGTAGTAGTAGTTGCAGTAGTAGTAGTAGTAGTAGTAGTAGTAGTAGTTGTAATAGTAATAGTAGTAGTAGTAATAGTAATAGTAGTAGTAGTAGTAGCAGAAGCAGTAGTAGTAGTAGTAGTAATAGTAGTAGTAGTAATAGTAATAGTAGTAGTAGTATCAGTAGTACTAGTAGTACTAGTAGTAGTAGCCTAGTAGTAGTAGTAGTAGTAGTAGCAGTAGTACTAGTAGTAGTCGTAGTAGGTGTAGTAGTAGTAGTAGTAGTTGTAGTAGTAGTAGTAGTAGTAGCCTAGCAGTAGTATCAGTAGTACTAGTAGTAGTAGGCTAGTAGTAGTAGCCTAGTAGTACTGGTAGTAGTAGTAGTAGTAGTAGTAGTAGTAGTAGTAGTAGTAGTAGTAGCAGCAGTAGTAGGAGTAGTAGTAGTAGTAGTAGTAGCCTAGTGGAAGTAGTAGTAGTAGTAGCAGTAGTAGTAGTAGTAGTTTTAGCAGTAGTAGTAGTAGTAGTAGTAGTAGTAGTAGTAGTAGTAGTCTAGTAGTAGTAGTAGTAGTAGTCTAGTAGTAGTAGTAGTCTAGTAGTAGTAGTAGTAGTATCCGAGTAATAGTAGAAGTAGAAGTATTCGTTGAAGTAGAAGTATTAGTAGTAGTAGTAGTAGTATCTGAGTAGTAGTAGTCATGGTAGTAGTAGTGGTTGTTGTAGTAGTAGTAGTTTTAGTAGTAGTTGTAGTAGTAGTTTTAGTAGTAGTAGTAGTTCTAGTAGTAGTAGTAGTAGTAGTAGTAGTAGTAGTAGTTGTTGTTGTAGTAGTAGTAGTAGTAGTAGTAGTAGTAGTAGTAGTAGTAGTAGTAGTAGTAGTAGTAGTAGTTTTAGCAGTGGTAGTAGTAGTAGTAGTAGTAGTAGTTTTAGTAGTAGTTTTAGCAGTAGTAGTAGTAGTAGTAGTAGTAGTAGTTGTAGTAGTAGTAGTAGTAGTAGTAGTTGCAGTAGTAGTAGTAGTAGTAGTAGTAGTAGTAGTAGTAGTAGTAGTAGTAGTTGTAGTAGTTGCAGTAGTAGTAGTAGTAGTAGTAGTAGTAGTTGTAGTAGCAGTAGTAGTAGTAGTAGTAGTAGTAGTAGTAGTAGTAGTAGTAGTAGTAGTAGTTGTAGTAGTAGTAGTAGTAGTTTTAGCAGTAGTAGTAGTAGTAGTAGTTTTAGCAGTAGTAGTAGTTGTAGTAGTAGTTGTAGTAGTAGTAGTAGTAGTTTTAGCAGTAGTAGTACTAGTAGTTGTAGTAGTTGCAGTAGTAGTAGTAGTTTTAGCAGTAGTAGTAGTTTTAGCAGTAGTAGTAGTAGTAGTAGTAGTTGTTAGTAGTTGCAGTAGTAGTAGTAGTAGTAGTAGTAGTAGTAGTAGTAGTAGTAGTTTTAGCAGTAGTAGTAGTAGTAGTTGTAGTAGTAGTAGTAGTAGTAGTAGTAGTAGTAGTAGTAGTAGTTGTAGTAGTAGTAGTAGTTGTAGTAGTAGTAGTAGTAGTAGTAGTAGTAGTAGTAGTAGTAGTAGTAGTAGTAGTAGTAGTAGTAGTAGTAGTAGTAGTAGTAGTAGTAGTAGTAGTAGTAGTAGTTGTAGTAGTAGTAGTAGTAGTAGTTGTAGTAGTAGTAGTAGTAGTAGTAGTTTTAGCAGTATTAGTAGTAGTAGTAGTAGTAGTAGTAGTAGTAGTTGAGGAATATGTTGATAAAGAGCTTCAGTGGTGTCCATGAATTGAACTTTTTGAATCAAAGTCAACTGAAAGAGCAGAAACACACACAGTATATGAGCTGAAAAACCACCATGCTTCTGATTTGCTTAACTTGCTGAAACTCTTCAAAAGAACTGGAATGTACAGGTTGAGCTAGAGGAGAAGACCGAGGCCAGGGAGAAACAGCTGAGCACAAGCCAGGAGAGCTCAGGACATCTAGGGACAGCCCAGGACATTCTAGCCCAAAGGACAGGATAGTAGGCACTTTGAAGTGAGGAAATGCTGCAGAGATTTGGAGACTCATCTGACAGCGGGCGACTTGCCGGTAACACACCCACACACCACACACACACACACACCTAGCATACATCACACATACACAGACAGACACACGCACACTTTCCAGATAGAAGGAAAGTACCCCCTGTTACCTTGGTGAAACCTGAAATACCCTGAGTGTTACCTTGGTGAAACCCGAATACCCTGAGTGTTACCTTGGTGAAACCTGAGTACCCTGAGTGTTACCTTGGTGAAAACTGAGTACCCTGAGTGTTACCTTGGTGAAACCCGAATACCCTGAGTGTTACCTTGGTGAAACCTGAGTACCCTGAGTGTTACCTTGGTGAAACCTGAGAACTCTGAGAGTTTCCTTGGTCCTTAGTGAGAACTGAGTGCCCTGAGTATTTCCTTGGTGAAACCCGGGTACCCTGAGTGTTACCTTGGTGAAACCCGAATACCCTGAGTGTTACCTTGGTGAAACCTGAGTACCCTGAGTGTTACCTTGGTGAAACCCGAATACCCTGAGTGTTACCTTGGTGAAACCCGAATACCCTGAGTGTTACCTTGGTGAAACCCGAGTACCCTGAGTGTTACCTTGGTGAAACCCGAGTACCCTGAGTGTTACCTTGGTGAAACCCGAATACCCTGAGTGTTACCTTGGTGAAACCTGAGTACCCTGAGTGTTACCTTGGTGAAACCCGAATACCCTGAGTGTTACCTTGGTGAAACCCGAGTACCCTGAGTGTTACCTTGGTGAAACCCGAGTACCCTGAGTGTTACCTTGGTGAAACCCGAATACCCTGAGTGTTACCTTGGTGAAACCTGAGAACTCTGAGAGTTTCCTTGGTCCTTAGTGAGAACTGAGTGCCCTGAGTATTTCCTTGGTGAAACCCGAGTACCCTGAGTGTTACCTTGGTGAAACCCGAATACCCTGAGTGTTACCTTGGTGAAAGCTGAGTATTCTGAGAGTTTCCTTGGTGAAACCTGAGAACTCTGAGTGTTTCCTTGGTGAAACCTGAGAACTCTGAGAGTTTCCTTGGTGAAACCTGAGTACCCTGAGTGTTACCTTGGTGAAACCTGAGTGCCCTGAGTGTTACCTTGGTGAAACCTGAGTATTCTGAGAGTTTCCTTGGTGAAACCTGAGAACTCTGAGAGTTTCCTTGGTCCTTAGTGAGAACTGAGTGCCCTGAGTATTTCCTTGGTGAGAACTGAGCCTGTACATTATACTATATATTATGACACTGTGACAACCGCAGGCCACATATATCCTATGCCCTGCCAGGCCCACTCATGGCTGCACCCCTGCCTAGTCATGTGAAATCCATAGATTAGGGCCCAATTAATTCACTTCAATTGATTGATTTCCTTCTATGAAAAATAACTCTGTAAAATCGTTGAAACTGTTGCATGATGTGTTTATATGTTTGTTCAGAATCGCTACCATCTTCTCCCTACAGTACACATTGACTCCACACTGTGAGTTAAATATTAAATAGGCTAGAGACTGGTCAGAGTTCTGTTCACAGTCACACAGTCAGAGGGGAGTCTCACTGGGCAGGATACAGGATTAGGAGCTTTAAGAGGAGACCTGCATGTTCCTTTACAAGAGAAGGATCAGCTATCAGCCCCTCAGAGATTTGTGGCCTGCTGTTTGATCACTGTGTCAGGGACTCCTCCAGGAGGGAGATGGGGAGGGGGGGGGGGGGGGGGGGGGGGGGGGGGGGGTAGGAGGGAGAGGGGGTAAGGGGGAAGGATGCAGGGGGAGGAGGGAGAGGGGGAGGAGGGAGGGGATAGGAGGGAGATGGGGAGAGGGTGAAGGAGGGAGGTGGTATGAGGGGGAGGAGGAGGTAGGAGGGAGTGAGGGTGAGGTGGAGGGAGAGGGGGAGAGGAGGGAGGGGGTAAGAGGGAGAGAGAGGGGGAGAGAAGAAGCTCTAGACTATCCACGAACACACAAAGGACGAATACCAGCACACACATGAACATTATCAACTGGGATGGACATCATCTGTCGAAGACTCTCATCAAAGATCACTTTCCAGCCCCCAAGCAGAGACACACTTCCATCCATTCTGGGATCCAATGGAGGCTGGGTTGTCATGGATACTGCCCAGAGGCAAGTGCAGGGAAAGCCCCATATTTTTCTAATCAGGGACAAGAGTTGTGTCTCTGGTGGACTCGGTCGTGAGTGTGAGTGTGTGTTACTCATGAGTGAAGAGTAGCGTTAACTATCCAACTAAGAAATAAATACTTAAGGCCTTTTTACAATGCATTGTTCTTAGCTAGCTTATGCTGTGTTCACACATGCATTTGTTAACCCAGGCTGTATCACAACCTGGCCGTGATTGGGAGTACCAGAGGGCGACGCACAATTGGCCCAGCATCGTCGGGGTTTGGCCAGAGTAGGCTGTCATTGTAAATAATAATTTGTTCTTAACTGACTTGCCTAGTTAAATAAAGGTTCAATAAAAAACAAAAAAAATAAAAACCCTGTGCTAAACTTTAGCCCTCAGTTTAGGATTAACACTAATGCACAAATACACATGCAACCAACATTCTATATCTGCTACGCCACCAATGTTAAGCAATAATATTAACACATTAATTCCTCTTGCTTCTAGCTTAACATTTTATTTCCAACTGTGATGGTTTGTATAAACTTTGCTGTCTGCTGGCCGACCTCAGAAACAATGTTTCACTTCTGACATGCGATATCGCCCCTGTACAGCAAATGCACTGCACGGACGAGACATCAATTTTTATGATCCAAGCGAAATCATGCAACCATATTATTATCATGGATATATCCAATTAAATGTCAATAGAAAAGCTATGAAAGCAGATGAAAATAGAGCGTTTGCTGCACTTCCAGCTGTAGAGCATGTGGCTTCAGTTGGCTAGCTATATCAGAAGACGTTAGCAGGCCTGAAGACAACATTGTTTTTGTTAACCATAGCATGAAAATATTTCGTTTTTTTATGTCAGGTTTTTGTGCAGAATTGTCACAGGCATCTCAAGCATATGCATTGTGATTGGACGGTGAAAATTCTATGCATTGTTCTTCACCCCGTTTCACACGGGCTATTTTGGCACCGTGTTTCTGGGGCTAGCCCTGAAAAGGCGGTGCTAACCCTGAATCCAGACCAGGGCCAACTAGCCCTGGGCTAAGGTTGGTGCTAGCCTACTTTAGAATGTGCAAGTGTGAACACTCGCCTAGCTCTGGGCTAAAATCTCCCTTAGCCCAGAGCTAAGGAGGCTCTTAGCCCCGGGCTAAGGTGCAATGTGAACACGCCTTTAGAGGGTTTTTACTCTGGTTCTGATAGGTGAAACAGTGAGTGGGTGGAGCTGAACTACTGTCAGTCAAAATGCAGGGGGAGGGGCCAAACAGCAGAGAGCGTGTCACAGGAAGTTGGGTGAGGGTGTGTCTGTCAAAACACAGCAGGAGGAGTCAAGCCAGAGAGTGCTAGGCCTGCACTTCATGTCACAGGAAGTGGGATGGGGGCGTGTCAGTCAAAACACAGGGGGAGGAGCCAGAGAGTGCTAGGCCTGCACTTCAGCAACTCGCCCAAGCCTTACCCATTTCTCCTTCTCCCAAATCCAGCCAGCTGATGTTCTGAAAGAGCTGCAAAATCTGGACCCCTACAAAATCAGCCGGGCTAGACAATTTGGACCCTTTCTTTCTGAAATTAACTGCTGAAACTGTTGCAACCCATATTACTAGACTGTTCAACCTCTCTTTCGTGTCGTCTGAGATTCCCCACGATTGGCTGCGGTTATCCCCCTCTTCAAAGGGGGGGACACTCTTGACCCAAACTGCTACAGACCTATATCTATCCTACCGTCCCTACTGTGAAGCATGGTGGTGGCAGCAGCATCATGCTCTAGGGATGCTTTTCAGCGGCAAGGCCTGGGAGACTAGTCATGTTGGATGGAATGATGAATGTAGCAAAGTACACAGAGATCCTGCTCCAGAGCGCTCAGGACCTCAGACTGGGGTGAAGGTTCATCTTCCATCAGGACAATGACCCTAAACACACAGCCAAGACAACGGAAGAATGGCTTCGGGACAAGTCTCAATGTCCTTGAGTGGCCCAGCCAGAGCCCGGACTTGAACCCGATCAACCATCTCTGGAGAGACCTGAAAATAGTTGTGCAGCGACGCCCCCCATCCAACCTGACAGAGCTTGAGAGGATCTTGACCTTTAAGTCTTTACTGAAGACTCATCTCTTCAGTAGGTCCTATGATTGAGTGTAGTCTGGCCCAGGGGTGTGAAGGTGAACGGAAAGGCACTGGAGCGATGAACTGTCCTTGCTGTCTCTGTCTGGCCTGTTCCCTTCTTTCCATTGGGATTCTCTGCCTCTAACCCTATTACGGGAGCTGAGTCACTGGCTTATAGGTGCTCTTCCATGCCGTCCCTAGGAGGGGTGCGTCACTTGAGTGGGATAAGTCAGTGACTTGATCTTCCTGTTGGGGTTGGCGTCCCCCTCGGGTTCGTGCCGTGGGGGAGATCTTCGTGGGCTGTACTCGGCCTTGTCTCAGGGTAGTAAGTTGGTGGTTAAAGATAACCCTCTAGTGGTGTGGGGGCTATGCTTTGGCAAAGTGGGTGGGTTATATCCTGCCTGGTTGGCCTTCTCTGGGGGTATAGTCGGATGGGGCCACAGTGTCCCTTGACCCCTCCTTTCTCAGTCTCCAGTAATTATGCTGCAGTAGTTTGTGTCGGGGGCTAGAGTCAGTCTGTTTTATCTGGAGTATTTCTCCTGTCTTACCCAGTGTCCTGTGTGAATTTAAGTATGCTCCCTCTAATTCCCTCTCTCTCTTTCTTTCTTTCTCTCGCTCTCTCTTTTTCTTTCTCTTCTCTCGGAGGACCTGAGCCCTAGGACCATGCCTCAGGACTACCTGGCCTGATGACTCCTTGCTGTCCCCAGTCCACCTGGTCATGCTGCTGCTCCAGTTTCAACTGTTCTGCCTGCGGTTATGGAACCTTGACCTGTTCACCGGACGTGCTACCTGTCCCAGACCTGCTGTTACAACTCTCTCTCTCTACCGCACCTGCTGTCTCTAACTCTGAATGATCGGCTATGAAAAGCCAACTGACATTTACTCCTGAGGTGCTGACCTGTTGCACCCTCTCCAACCACGGATTAATATTATTTGACCCTGCTGGTCATCTATGAACGTTTTAACATCTTGGCCATGTACTGTTATAATCTCCACTCGGCACAGCCAGAAGAGGACTGGCCACCCCTCAGGGCCTGGTTCCTCTCTAGGTTTCTTCCTAGGTTCTGGCCTTTCTAGCGAGTTTTTCCTAGCTTCTACATCTGTATTGCTTGCTGTTCGTGGTTTTAGGATGGGTTTCTGTATAGCACTTTGTGACATCGGCTGATGTAAAAAGGGCTTTATAAACACATTTGATTGATTGATTGATCTGTAGAGAAGAATGAGAGAAACTCCCCAAATACAGTTGTGCCAAGCTTGTAGCGTCATGCCGAAGAAGACTCGAGGCTGTAATCGCTGCCAAAGGTGCTTCAGCAAAGTACTGAGTAAAGGTTCTGAACACTTGTGTAAAAGTAATATTTCAGTAGATTGGTGAGAATTCATTTATTTTTTGTCTATTTTACAATAAGGCTGTAAGGTAACAAATGTAGAAAAAGTCAAGGGGTCTGAATACTTTCTGAATGCCTCAGAGGGTGAGGCATATACTGTAACAGGATCCCAATCATGAAGGGAGCTGTGGGATCTTTAGTCCTCTAATGCTTGTGTGTACATACATACATACATACATACATACATACATACATACATACATACATACATACATACATACATACATACATACATACATACATACATACATACATACATACATACATACATACATACATACATACATACATACATACATACATACATACATACATACATACATACATACATACATACATACATACATACATACATACATACATACATACATACGTGTGTGTGTGTGTCTCTCTCCCTCTGTGTGTGAGTGTGTTTAGTCCTCTCTAATGAAGGAGAAGCATCCCAGAGTCCCAGCGTCGGGCCAGCCAACCTAGTGGCCTGGCTGATCAGATTCAGATGGCCCAGATTCGGAGCACCGCCCTCCCACCACCCCCGACCCCCGACCCACCCTGCCCAGAGCGCCGCACGACACCCTTTGTTACCTTCAAGTGAGCTGAGACCAGCCATGAACCATGTAACTAGGTGCTTTCCAGGTTAATGGAGGGTTGGAACTGCACAACCACACAGCCTCACTGTCTCTTTGGAGTGTGCATACACGCACAAACACGTACGTGCGCATGCCCACTAACATACACAAACGTTAGCACACACCACAAGAGCCACATTCCTCATCCTACCCATACTACGTTCTGGAGGGGTGGCAGCAGAGTCAGGGGTTAGGGGTAATCAACTGTTTACTATCTGTGCTATACTACATTCTGGAGGGGTGGCAGGGGGTCAGGGGTCAAGGGTAATCAACTGTTTACTATCTGTACTATACTACATTCAGGAGGGGTGGCAGGGGGGTCAGGGGTCAAGGGTAATCAATTGTTTACTATCTGTACTATACTACATTCAGGAGGGGTGGCAGGGGGTTCAGGGGTCAAGGGTAATCAACTGTTTACTATCTGTACAACATAACACATATAATACACATTGTACCCTAAATACTATGCATGACCCCCACAACAACTGCTCCCCGGGCGGTGATGATGCCCCCCCCCCCCTGCACCTCTCTGATTCAGAGGGGTTGGGTTAAATGCAGAACACACATTTCGGTTGAATGCATTCAGTTGTGTAACTGACTAGGTATCCCCTTCCCTTAGATCAGGGATCATCAACTACATTCAGCTGCGGGCCGATTGAGCAGATTGTCGGGGGGCCGGAACATCATTACAAATCATTTGTAGAAAGCAAACTGACCACAAGAAGCCCAAACAGATATAACAATTTACTAAAATATAATAATTTCTCAAACCTAGGTTACATTTGTGTACGATCACGTCTCTCTATTATCCGTGGGATTACTTGGGAAGTTTTCCTGGTGTTTCCTGGTGTTTTTACAGTCTTATGTAAAAATAAATATATACATATATATTTGAAAAATATTTTTAAACAGGGGGGGCCAAATAAAACCACCCCCGGGCCAAATTGTGCTCAGTTGCGTCAGTTGTAAGGGAAGGTGATGCGTCAGTTGTAAGGGGAGGTGATGCGTCAGTTGTAAGGGGAGGTGATGCGTCAGTTGTAAGGGGAGGTGATGCGTCAGTTGTAAGGGGAGGTGATGCGTCAGTTGTAAGGGAAGGTGATGCGTCAGTTGTAAGGGAAGGTGATGCGTCAGTTGTAAGGGGAGGTGATGCGTCAGTTGTAAGGGGAGGTGATGCGTCAGTTGTAAGGGGAGGTGATGCGTCAGTTGTAAGGGAAGGTGATGCGTCAGTTGTAAGGGAAGGTGATGCGTCAGTTGTAAGGGAAGGTGATGCGTCAGTTGTAAGGGAAGGTGATGCGTCAGTTGTAAGGGGAGGTGATGTGTCAGTTGTAAGGGGAGGTGATGCGTCAGTTGTAAGGGGAGGTGATGCGTCAGTTGTAAGGGAAGGTGATGCGTCAGTTGTAAGGGAAGGTGATGCGTCAGTTGTAAGGGGAGGTGATGCGTCAGTAAGGGGAGGTGATGCGTCAGTTGTAAGGGGAGGTGATGCGTCAGTTGTAAGGGGAGGTGATGCGTCAGTTGTAAGGGGAGGTGATGCGTCAGTTGTAAGGGGAGGTGATGCGTCACTTGTAAGGGGAGGTGATGCGTCAGTTGTAAGGGGAGGTGATGCGTCAGTTGTAAGGGGAGGTGATAGCTCCAGATAATGAAAGGTTGGCTATCTTATAGTACCTCTATGGGCTGACTGAGACTCACTCAGATGTGAGATACATAGAGGTGGTAGTTACTGGAGGTGAGGAACACAGGGGTCAGAGCTAGACAGAGCTGAGAGAGAGATAGAGAGAGTTATATATAGAGAGACATAGAGTTATATATAGAGAGAGATAGAGAAGCATAGAGAGATAGAGTTAGAGAGTTATAGAGAGAGATATACAGAGAGATATAGAGAGAAATAGAGAGATAGTTATAGAGAGATATACAGAGAGAGATAGAGAGAAATAGAGAGAGAGTTATAGCGAGAGAGAGAAATTGAGAATGAGAGATAGAGTTATAGAGAGAGATACATGGAGAGGAATAGAGATAGCGTTATAGAGAGAGATAAAGAGAGAGAAAGATAAAGACAAATAGAGAGAGATACAGCGAGAGAGAGAGAGAGATAAATGGAGATGGAGAGATAGAGTTATAGAGAGAGATACATAGAGAGAGATAGAGATGAATAGAGATAGCATTATAGAGAGAGATACAGAGAGAGAAAGATAAAGACAAATAGAGAGAGAGCTGTTAGATAGATGCTGTTGTTACTAGGATCAGTAACTGAGGGCTGTGTGTGTGTGTACATGTGTATGTGTGTGTAACCAGGGGTCAGGGTTACGGATGGTCAGTTAACACTCTGGGGAGCCTAACCCCCCCCTCTCAAAACACATCTGCTAACAGCCAGCCTGGATTTCCACAAGTCATTGCTCTTATCTTGTACCTTCCTTTATTAAAGGGAGAAGAAATGGTCTCTTTATAATAATCAGACTGAGTGATCATTACTTAATAGCTCATTGTTCTACACTTGTTGAATGGGAAAGGCTTATCTAAGGTCTGTAGGTATTATAGAAGTCACCTTATTAACATTGACAGTTCTCTAAGTAAAACAAATATCAAATTGGCTGCTAAATGACCATATTATAGTGTTATTATAGGAGTGTTAATTATTACATTTTTGTCTGAACTACTGGTACATCTTTTTTTCATGCCAAGATGGCATAGCAGTCAGACATCCTTTGTCCTCGTCTTGTCGTGTATGTATATATTTACATCTTTCTTCGCATATCTTTTATATATTTTATTTTCCAAAAACTCAACTTCAAAACACTCTCCTGCAACCCGCCTCACCAATTTAAAAAAGGTATTATTTACCTCAAATCTGAAATCCACAATAGAAGCTAGCCAGAAGCTAACCAGAAGCTAACCAGAAGCTAGCCAGAAGCTAGCCAGTTTACTGGCTAACGTTAGTATTCAGCTAACCACGGTTTGTGGTCATCAGCTATCCTTAAGCTCGAAAAGCTATCGGCAGTTTTGTACAACGCGACTCAGACCAGAACATACAGGACCTATTTTTCTCTCCATACCCCCGGATTTCAACCGCAAGCTCTGGACATTTACACCTGGATCTCGCAGCTAGCTAGCTGCTATCCATGTGACTATTGGCTTACGTCGATCCCGGAGCAAACATAAATTATTCCGGAGCTAGCCAGCTGAAGAGTTCCATCAGCCACTCCTGGGCTACAATCACCTATCCGGACCCGTTTTACAGCCGATGTGGAGCCCCACTGGGCCTTCATGACTGGACTACTGATGTTATCTGCCCGAGGGAGTTATCCAACTGGCCCCTCCATCGTGACGTTACCTGAACGCCCATCTGCGGCCCGCGAATCGTTGGCTGTCTTATCGACTGCTATCTGAATAGGTCTATCGGACCATTTTCTTTGGTCACAATAACTAAATCTATTTTGCCAATTGGATTGATCCACTCTACCACACGGAACCCCACTAATCTACCGACGGAAACGCGCAAGGTGGCTAAAAACAGACCTCCATCCTATACTAGCTTGCTACCGATGACCCGGCAAGCTGTCTGAATCACCGTGACCCCCAACCAACCTCACTTCTCACTGGACCCTTATGATCACTTGACTAAGCATGCTTCTCTTTAATGTCAATATGCATTGTCCATTGCTGTTCTGGTTAGTGTTTATTGGCTTATTTCACTGTAGAGCCTCTAGCCCTCCGCAATATACCTTATCCAACCCTTCAGTTCCACCACCCACACATGCGATGACATCATCTAGTTTCAATGATGTTTCTAGAGACAATATCTCTCTCATCATCACTCAATACCTAGGTTTACCTCCACTGTATTCACATCCTACCATACCTTTGTCTGTACATTATACATTGAAGCTATTCTTTCGCACCCAGAAACCTCCTTTTACTCTCTGTTCCAGACGTTCTAGAAAACCAATTCTCATAGCTTTTAGCCGTACCCTTATCCTACTCCTCCTCTGTTCCTCTGGCGATGTAAAGGTGAATCCAGGCCCTGCAGTGCCTAGCTCCACTCCTATTCCCCAGGCACTCTCTTTTGATGACTTCTGTAACCGTAATAGCCTTGGTTTCATGCATGTTAACATTAGAAGCCTCCTCCCTAAGTTTGTTTTATTCACTGCTTTAGCACACTCTGATAACCCGGATGTTCTAGCCGTGTCTGAATCCTGGCTTAGGAAGACCACCAAAATTCTGAAATCTTCATCCCTAACTACAACATTTTCAGACAAGGTTGAACGGCCAAAGGGGGCGGTGTTTCAATCTACTGCAAAGATAGCCTGCAGAGTTCTGTCCTACTATCCAGGTCTGTACCCAAACTATTTGAACTTCTACTTTTAAAAATCCACCTCTCTAAAAACAAGTCTCTCACCGTTGCCGCCTGCTATAGACCACCCTCTGCCCCCAGCTTTGCTCTGGACACCATATGTGAACTAATTGCCCCCCATCTATCTTCACAGCTCGTGCTGCTAGGCGACCTAAACTGGAACATGCTTAAAACCCCAGCCATCCTACAATCTAAGCTTGATGCCCTCAATCTCACACAAATTATCAATGAACCTACCAGGTAGATATCATCCTAACCAACTTGCCCTCTAAATATACCTCTGCTGTTTTCAACCAAGATCTCAGCGATCACTGCCTCATTGCCTGCATCCGTAATGGGTCAGCGGTCAAACGACCTCCACTCATCACTGTCAAACGCTCTCTGAAACACTTCTGCGAGCAGGCCTTTCTAATCGACCTTGCAGGGGAATCCTGGAAGGATATTGATCTCATCCCGTCAGTAGAGGATGCCTGGTTATTAAAAAAAAAGCCTTCCTCGCCATCTTATATAAGCATGCCCCATTCAAGAAATTTAGAACCAGGAACTGATATAGCCCTTGGTTCTCTCCAGACCTGACTGCCCTTAACCAACACAAAAACATCCTATGGCGTTCTGCATTAGCCTCGAACAGCCCCCGTGATATGACACATTTCAGGGAAGCTAGAAACCAATATACACAGGCAGTTAGAAAAGCCAAGGCTAGCTTTTTCAAGCAGAAATTTGCTTCCTGCAACACAAACTCAAAAAAGTTCTGGGACACTGTAAAGTCCATGGAGAATAAGAACACCTCCTCCCAGCTGCCCACTGCACTGAGGATAGGAAACACTGTCACCACCGATAAAAAAAAAAGCTTTTTTCTAAGGCTGGCCATGCTTTCCACCTGGCTACCCCTAACCCGGTCAACAGCACTGCACCCCCCACAGCAATTCGCCAAAGCCTTACCCATTTTTCCTTCTCCCAAATCCAGTCAGCTGATGTTCTGAAAGAGTTGCAAAATCTGGACCCCTACAAAGCAGCCGAGCTAGACAATCTGGACCCTTTCTTTCTAAAAATGATCTGCCGAAATTGTTGCAACCTCTATTACTATCCTGTTCAAACTCTCTTTCGTGTCGTCTGAGATTCCCAAAGAATGGAAAGCAGCTGCGGTCATCCCCCTCTTCAAAGGGGGTGACACTCTAGACCAAAACTGCTACAGACCTATATCTATCCTACCCTGCCTTTCTAAGGTCTTCGAAACTCAAGTCAACAAACAGATTATCGACCATTTCGAATCCCACCATTCCTTCTCCGCTATACAATCTGGTTTCAGAGCTGGTCATGGGTGCACCTCAGCCACGCTCAAAGTCCTAAACGATATCTTAACCGCCATCGATAAGAAACAATACTGTGCAGCCGTATTCATTGACCTGGCCAAGACCTTTGACTCTGTCAATCACCACATCCTCATCGGCAGACTTGATAGCCTTGGTTTCTCAAATGATTGCCTCGCCTGGTTCACCAACTACGTCTCTGATAGAGTTCAGTGTGTCAAAGCAGAGGGCCTGTTTTCCGGGCCTCTGGCAGTCTCTATGGGGGTGCCACAGGGTTCAATTCTTGGACCGGCTCTCTTCTCTGTATACATCAATGATGTCGCTCTTGCTGCTGGTGAGTCTCTGATCCACCTCTCCGCAGACGACACCATTCTGTATACTTCTGGCCCTTCTTTGGACACTGTGTTAACAGCCTTCCAGACGAGCTTCAATGCCATACAACTCTCCTTCCGTGGCCTCCAATTGCTCTTAAATACAAGTAAAACTAAATGCATGCTCTTCAACCGATCGCTGCCTGCACCTGCCCGCCCGTCCAACATCACTACTCTGGATGGTTCTGACTTATATGTGGACAACTACAAATACCTAAGTGTCTGGTTAGACTGTAAACTCTCCTTCCAGACTCACATCAAACATCTCCAATCCAAAGTTAAATCTAGAATTGGCTTTCTATTTTGCAACAAAGCATCCTTCACTCATGCTGCCAAACTTACCCTTTTAAAACTGACCATCCTACCGATCCTCGACTTCAGCGATGTCCTTTACAAAATAGCCTCCAATACCCTACTCAATAAATTTGGATGCAGTCTATCACAGTGCCATCCGTTTTGTCACCAAAGCCCCATATACTACCACCACTGCGACCTGTACTCTCTCGTTGGCTGGCCCTCGCTTCATACTCATCGCCAAACACACTGGCTCCAGGTCATCTACAAGACCCTGCTAGGTAAAGTCCCCCCTTATCTCAGCTCGCTGGTCACCATAGCAGCACCCACCTGTAGCATGCGCTCCAGCAGGTATATCTTTCTGGACACCCCAAAACCAATTCTGACTGGAACGAACTACAAAATTCTCTGAAACTGGAAACACTTATCTCCCTCACTAGCTTTAAGCACCAGCTGTCAGAGCAGCTCACAGATTACTGCACCTGTACATAGCCCATATAGAATTTAGCCCAAACAACTACCTCACCCCTACCATATTTATTTATTTTGCTCCTTTGCACCCCATTATCTCTACTTTGCACATTCTTCCACTGCAAATCTACCAATCCAGTGTTTTACTTGCTATATTGTATTTACTTCGCCACCATGGCCTTTTTTTGCCTTTACCTCCCTTATCTCACCTCATTTGCTCACATTGTATATAGACGTATTTTTCTACTGTATTTTTGACAGTATGTTTGTGTCATGACGTTGGCCTGGGGGAAGGTTTATGACCGTCATAAATACCTCTCCCCCGTTTTTCCTCTCTCTACCCTACTGATGTTACATTTGAAAATCCTTTGGTTAATAAAGAGATTCTGGGAACATCAGAAGGTGGGGGGAAATGAACTATATTCTGGTAATCCGACCAATTGAATATATGCGGTGGTACTTATTGAATATGATGTCAGTTCTGTTGTCATCTGGGACATTCTCATCAATGATAGGATGACATAAACTTTACAGTGGAAAGTCTGCACATTGTAGCAACACGACCTTCCATCTACCACCACTGCCTTCCTGAAGACAAACAATGTATACGAAATGCTTCAATCTGGTTTTAGACCCCATCATAGCACTGAGACTGCACTTGTGAAGGTGGTAAATTACCTTTAATGGCATCAGACCGAGGCTCTGCATCTGTCCTCGTGCTCCTACACCTTAGTGCTGCTTTTGATACCATCGATCACCATATTCTTTTGGAGAGATTGGAAACCCAAATTGGTCTACACAGACAAGTTCTGGCCTGGTTTAGATCTTATCTGTCGGAAAGATATCAGTTTGTCTCTGTGAATGGTTTGTCCTCTGACAAATCAACTGTAAATTTCGGTGTTCCTCAAGGTTCCGTTATAGGACCACTATTGTTTTCACTATATATTTTACCTCTTGGGGATGTCATTCGAAAACATAATGTTAACTTTCACTGCTATGCGGATGACACACAGCTGTACATTTCAATGAACCATGGTGAAGCCCCAAAATTGCCCTCGCTAGAAGCATGTGTTTCAGACATATGGAAGTGGATGGCTGCAAACTTTCTACTTTTCTCGGACAAAACAGAGATGCATGTTCTAGGTCCCATGAAACAAAGAGATCTTCTGTTGAATCTGACAATTAATCTTAATGGTTGTACAGTCGTCTCAAATAAAACTGGGAAGGACCTCGGCGTTACTCTGGACCCTGATCTCTCTTTTGAAGAACATATCAAGACCATTTCAAGGACAGCTTTTTTCCATCTATGTAACATTGCAAAAATCAGAAACTTTCTTTCCAAAAATGATGCAGAAAAATGAATCCATGCTTTTGACACTTCTGGGTTAGACTACTGCAATGCTCTACTTTTCGGCTCCCCGGATAAAGCACTAAATAAACTTCAGTTAGTGCTAAAAACGGCTGCTAGAATCCAGACTAGAACCAAAAAATTTGATCATATTACTCCAGTGCTAGCCTCCCTACACTGGCTTCCTGTCAAAGCAAGGGCTGATTTCAAGGTTTTACTGCTAACCTACAAAGCATTACATGGGCTTGCTCCTACCTATCTCTCTGATTTGGTCCTACCGTACATACCTACACGTACGCTACGGTCACAAGACGCAGGCCTCCTAATTGTCCCTAGAATTTCTAAGCAAACAGCTGGAGGCAGGGCTTTCTCCTATAGAGCTCAATTTTTATGGAACGGTCTGCCTACCCATGTCAGAGACGCAAACTCGGTCTCAACATTTAAGTCTTTACTGAAGACTCATCTCTTCAGTGGGTCATATGATTGAGTATAGTCTGGCCCAGGAGTGGGAAGGTGAACGGAAAGCCTCTGGAGCAACAAACCGCCCTTGCTGTCTCTGCCTGGCCGGTTCCCCTCTTTCCACTGGGATTCTCTGCCTCTAACCCTATTACAGGGGCTGAGTCACTGGCTTACTGGGGCTCTCTCATACCGTCCCTGGGAGGGGTGCGTCACCTGAGTGGGTTGAGTAACTGATGTGATCATCCTGTCTGGGTTGGCGCCCCCCCCCTTGGGTTGTGCCGTGGTGGAGATCTTTGTGGGCTATACTCAGCCTTGTCTCAGGTTGGTAGGTTGGTGGTTGAAGATATCCGTCTAGTGGTGTGGGGGCTGTGCTTTGGCAAAGTGGGTGGGGTTATATCCTTCCTGTTTGGCCCTGTCCGGGGGTGTCCTTGGATGGGGCCACAGTGTCTCCTGACCCCTCCTGTCTCAGCCTCCAGTATTTATGCTGCAGTAGTTTATGTGTCGGGGGGCTAGGGTCAGTTTGTTATGTCTGGAGTACTTCTCCTGTCCTATTTGGTGTCCTGTGTGAATTTAAGTATGCTCTCTCTAATTCTCTCTTTCTTTCTCTCTTTCTTTCTCTCTCTCGGAGGACCTGAGCCCTAGGACCATGCCTCAGGACTACCTGACATGATGACTCCTTGCTGTCCCCAGTCCACCTGGCCGTGCTGCTGCTCCAGTTTCAACTGTTCTGCCTTATTATTATTGGACCAGAGATACTGGTGTGCAAAAGAGCAGAAAAGTAAATAAATATAAACAGTATGGGGAGGAGGTAGGTAAATTGGGTGGGCTATTTACCGATAACCAAGTATTTACAACTTTCAGATGAGGCTGTATTAAGGTGACGATTAATATTGACTGCTATTGATGTAAAATATTACTCGGTCTTTAAGAGTTTATTTGGAAGATAACAGCTCTATAACATTTACATGATTAGCTCAATCAGGTAATATTAATTACGGAGAAAGGATTTTATAGAATAGCATGTCATATCACTTAATCCGGCATAGTCAAAGACACAACATTTGTTTTACTCCATGTGTAACTCTGTGTTGTTGTATGTGTCAAACTGCTTTGCTTTATCTTGGCCAGGTCTCAATTGTAAATGAGAACTTGTTCTCAACTGGCCTACCTGGTTAAATAAAGGTGTTCTCAACTGGCCTACCTGGTTAAATAAAGGTGAAATAAAAATAAAAGTGAATGAATAAACTTGAGGTTATATTCCAAATGTCACCAGTAAGGTCCCTGGTCAGAAGAATTTGGGATCCACCCTAGTCTGTTCTTCCACCCCCCCCCCCCCAGCTTTCAGACTAGAAGGGAGTGGAGAAACGGAGAAATGAGTCAACATGAATCCTCAGGTACACTACATACTAGATCAGGTTTCCCCGTTAGAAGAGAAAGGCCATTAAAAATACCTTTGATTTCATGTTTGGCGGCTCAGTGAAAAAATATTAATTTACTCCAGTCACATGAAGTCCAATTTGGGCAAGTGGACATTAAAGACAGGAGCAGGAGCTAACCAGCCAGGCCCTAATAAGAGCCATGCCTGGTCTGGCTGAGAGAGAGAGAGGGAGAGAAAGAGCGAAAGCAGCCCAGTGGAGAGTGTGTGTGTGTGTGTGTGTCTCTAAAGGCCTCATCAGCTACCAGTCAGCCTGGCCGGCTCCGGCTCCAAGCCTCCCGCCTGCTAATAGATTTCAGCTCCCGCTTTTCTGTCCCAATTAGCTAGCTAGTGTGTGTGTACATATTCTGCTCTGTGTATAAGCTAATGTGTAGATGTTTTGAGTGTGTGTCTGTGTGCCCGTGTGTGTGAGTGAGTGAGTGTGTGTGTGTGTGTGTGTGTGTGTGTGTGTAGCGTGTGTCTTTCAGCAGCCAGGAACCTCCAGAAGTTTAAAGAGGCAGATTCAATAAAAGTTCCATATTTCTGGCCTTGGCAACGGGTTCCAGTTCAAAAATAGAAATAGTTCTCTGTTTATTCCATCTATTAAACAAGACTGCATTCAGAGACTTCTTGAATAAGGACATCTGGTGCAATGTCCTGAAGACACAGCGAATGAAAACAACAAAGAGCTACCGATTGATGATGCAGGAAGAGACACACACAGAAATACAGAAATACACAAACACACACTCTCTCTCTCTCTCTCTCTCTCTCTCTCTCTCTCTCTCTCTCTCTCTCTCTCTCTCTCTCTCTCTCTCTCTCTCTCGAGTTGATGGGGCAGGCAGATACACGGGGATAACATAAAGCTGTTGCTTTTATCACTCTTTAAAGAAGAGTATTACAAAGAAAATAGCTCTTGCACTTTTAACCCTGACCCCTGTGTGTGAGACAGACAGGCTGTGGTCAGCCCTTACCTGTAATAAAGCCTCTATACCTTCTACACAGGGCTGTAAATCACACAGAAGGGCCCCCAGAGTATCAGATATCTACTAATACAACACTGCCCGGCCACTCTCTCAGTGTGTGTTTGCGTGTGTGTGTTTGCGTGTCTGTGTGTGTTTGTGTGTGTGTGTTTGGGTGTGTGTGTGTGTAATCAGTGTGTGTTTGTATATTCTTAAATCAGCCTCCTCCTTTTATCCCTCCTGCATTTCTTTCTCTTCCTCTCTCCTCTCTCTCCTTCTGGCATCCTCTCCTCTCCTCTTTCCTTCTGGCATCCTCTCTCCTCCTCTATCCTTCTGGCATCCTCTCCTCCTCTCTCCTTCTGGCATCCTCTCTCCTCCTCTCTCCGTCTGGCATCCTCTCTCCTCTCTCTCCTTATGGCATCCTCTCTCCTCTCTCTCCTTTTGGCATCCTTTCTCCCTCCTCTCATTCTGGCATCCCCTCTCCTCTCTCTCCTTCTGGCATCATCTCTCCTCCTCTCCTTCTGGCATCCTCTCTCCTCTTGGCATCCTCTCTCCTCTCTCTCCTTTTGGCATCCTCTCTCCTCTCTCCTTCTGGCATCCTCTCTCCTCCTCTCCTTCTGGCATCCTCTCTCCCCTCTCTCCTTTTGGCATCCTCTCTCCCCTCTACTTCTGGCATCCTCTCCTCCTCTCTCTCCTTCTGGAATCCTCTCTCCCCCTCTACTTCTGGCATCCTCTCTCCTCTCTCTCCTTTTGGCATCCTCTATCCTCTCTCTCCTTTTGTCATCCTCTCTCCTCCTCTCTCTCCTTCTGGCATCCTCTCTCCTCTCTCTCCTTTTTGCATCCTCTCTCCTTCTGGCATCCTCCTCCTCTCTCTCCTTCTGGAATCCTCTCTCCTCCTCTCTCTCCTTCTGGCATCCTCCTCCTCTCTCCTTCTGGCATCCTCTCCTCTCCTTCTGGCATCTCTCCTCTCTCTCCTTCTGGCATCCTCTCTTCTCCTCTCCTTCTGGCATCCTCTCTCCTCCTCTCCTACTGGCATCCTCTCTCCTATCCTCTTGGCATCCTCGCTCCTCCTCCCCCTTCTGGGCACGCCTCTCTCCTCTCTCCTCTTGGCATCCTCTCTCCTCTCTCTCCTTTTGGGCATCCTCTCTCCTTCTCTCTTCTTTCTTGCATCCTCTCAACCTCCTCCTCCTTCTGCCTCCTATCTCCTCTCTCTCCTTCTGGCATCCTCTCTCTTCGGGCATCCTCTCTCCTCCTCTCCTTCTGCTGGCATCCTCTCTCCTCTTGGCATCCTCATCTCCTCTCTCCTCCGTTTTGGCAGCCTCTCTCCTCCTCTATCCTTCTGCCTCGCATTTCCTCTCCTCTCCTTCTTCCTCTCCTACTACGGCATCTCTCCCGCTCCTCCTATTGTCGTCTGGCATCCCATCTCCCTACTCCTCTCTCTCCCTCCTCTCCCTCTTCTTCCTGGCATCCTCCTCTCTCCATCTGGCATCCTCTCTCCTCCTCTCCTTCGCTGGCATCCTCTCCTCTCTCCTCTTGGCATCCTCTCTCCTCTCTCTCTTTTTGTCATCCTCTCTCCCCTCATCTCTCCTTCCTGTCCTGGGCATCCCCTCATCTCCCCTCTCTCTCTCCTTTTGAAACCCCTCTCTCCTCCTCGTCTCCTTCCTGGCATCCTCTCTTCTCCTCTCCTCCTTCTGGCATGCTCTCTCCGCTCTCTCCTTTTTGGCAGTCCTCTCATCCTCCTCTCTCCTTCTGGCATCCTCTCCTCCTCTCCTCCTTCTTCTGCTGGCAATCCTCTCATCCTTCTGTCATCCTCTCTCCTCCTCTCTCCTTCTGGCCATCCTCTCATCCCCCGTCATCCTCTCTCCTCCCTTCTGGCATCCGCGTATCCTCTCTCCTTCTGGCATACTCTGTCTCCTCTCTCTCGAATGCTTCTGGCATGCCTTTCTCCTCTCTCCTTCTGGCATCCTCTATCCTCTCTCCTTCTGGCATCCTCTTCCCCTCTCCTCTCTGCTTCTGGCATCCTTTCTCCTCTCTCCTTCTGGCATCCTCTCTCCTCTCTCCTTCTGGCATCCTCTCTCTTCTCCTCTCTCCTTCTGTATCCTCTCTCCTCTCCTCTCCTTCTGGCATCCTCTCCTGCTCTCTCCTTCTGGCATCCTCTCTCCTCCTCTCTCCTTCTGGCATCCTCTCTCCTCCTCTCCTTCTGGCATCCTCTCTCCTCTCTCTTCTTGGCATCCTCTCTCCTCTCTCTCCTTTTGGCATCCTCTCTCCTTCTCTCTCCTTCTGGCACCCTCTCTCCTCCTCTCCTTCTGGCATCCTCTCTCCTCTCTCTCCGTCTGGCATCCTCTCTCCTCTCTCTCCTTTTGGCATCCTTTCAACCCCCCTCCTGGCATCCTCTCCTCCTCTCTCTCCTTCTGGCATCCTCTTCCTCTCCTCCCTTCTGGCATTCCTCTCTCACCTTCTCTCTCATTCTGGCATCCTCGTCTCCCTGCCTCTCTCTTCTGCATCCTCTCTCCATCTGGCATCCTCTCACTGTCCTCTCCTTCTGGCATCCTCTTCCTGTCTCTCTTGCTCCTCTCTCCTCTCTCGTCCTTTGGCATTCCTCTCTCGTCCCTCTCTTCTGGCATCCTCTCTCCTCTCTCTTGCTTTCTGCATCCTCTCTCCTCTCTCTCCTTTTGGGCATCATCTCTCCTCCTCTCTCTTCTGGCATCCTCTCCTCCTCTCTCTCCTTCAGCATCCTCTTCCTCCTCTCTCCTTCTGCATCCTCGTCTCCTTCTGGCATCCTCTCCTCCTCTCTCTCCTCCTGGCATCCCTCTCTCCTCTCTGTCCTTTTGCATCCTCTCTCCTCCTGCTCTCACCTTCTTGCATCCTCTCCTCCTCTCTCTCCTTCTGGCATCCTCTCTCCTTCTGGCATCCTCTCCTCCTCTCTCTCCTCCTGGCATCCTCTCTCCTCTCTCTCCTTTTGCATCCTCTCTCCTCCTCTCCCTTCTTGCATCCTCTCTCCTCCTCTCTCTCCTTCTGGCATCCTCTCTCCTTCTGGCATCCTGTCTCCTCCTCTCCTTCTGGCATCCTCTCTCCTCTTGGCATCCTCTCTCTCTCTCTCTCTCTCTCCTTTTGGCATCTCTCTCCTCTCTCTCCATTTGGCATCTTCTCTCCCCCTTCTGGCATCCTCTCTCCGCTCTCTCCTTCTGGTATCCTCTCTCCTCTCTCTCCTTGTTGGTATCGCTCTTCTCCTCCTTCTGACATCCTCTCCCTCCTCTTCTCTCCTTCTGGCATCCTCCTCTCCTTCTGGCATCCTCTCTCCTCCTCTCCTTCTTGCATCCTCTCTCTCTCCTTCTGGGCACCTCTCCACCTCTCTCTCCTTCTGACATCCTCTCTCCTCTCTCTCCTTTTGCATCCTCTCTCCTCCTCTATTTCTTTCTGCGCATCCTCTCCTCTTCTCTCTCCTTTGGCATCCTCTCTCCTCCTCTCTCCTTCTGGCATCCTCTCCTCCTCTCTCTCCTTTTGGCATCCTCTCCTCTCTCTCCTTCTGGCATCCTCTCCTCTCCTCTCTCCTTCTGGCATCCTCTATCCTCTCTCCTTCTGGCATCCTCTCCCCTCTCCTCTCTGCTTCTGGCATCCTTTCTCCTCTCTCCTTCTGGCATCCTCTCTCCTCTCTTCCTTCTGGCATCCTCTCTCTTCTCCTCTCTCCTTCTGGCATCCTCTCCTCCTCTTCCTTCTGGCATCCTCTCCCCTCCTCTCTCCTTCTGGCATCCTCTCTCCTCCTCTCCTTCTGCATCCTCTCTCCTCTCTCCTCTTGGCATCCTCTCTCTCTCTCTCCTTTTGGCATCCTCTCTCCTTCTCTCTCCTTCTGGCATCCTCTCTCCTCCTCTCCTTCTGGCATCCCTCTCTCTTCTCCTCTCTCCTTCCTGGTATCCTCTCTCCTCCTCTCTCCTTCTGGCATCCTCTCCTCCTCTCTCCCCTTCTGGCATCCTCTCCCCTCCTCTCTCCTTCTGGCATCCTCTCTCCTCTCTCTCCTTTTGGCATCCTTTCTCCCCCCTCCTGGCATCCTCCTCCTCTCTCTCCTTCTGGCATCCTCTCTCCTCTCCTCTCCTTCTGGCATCCTCTCTCCTCCTCTCTCAATTCTGGCATCCTCTCTTCCCCTCTCTCTCTCTTCTGGCATCCTCTCTCCATCTGGCATCCTCTCACCTCCTCTCCTTCTGGCATCCTCTCCTGTCTCCTCTTGGGCATCCTCTCTCCTCTCTCCTCCTTTTTGGCAATCCTCTCTCCCCCTCTCTCCTTCTGGCATCCTCTCTCCTCCTCCTCTCCTTCTGGCATCCTCTCTTCCTCTCTCTCCTTTTGGCATCCTCTCTCCTCCTCTCCTTCTGGCATCCTCTCCTCCTCTCTCTTCTTCTGGCATCCTCTCTCCTCTCTCTCCTTTTGGCATCATCTCTCCTCCTCCTCTCCTTCTGCATCCTCTCACCTCCTCTCCTTCTGGCATCCTGTCTCCTCCTCTCCTTCTGGCATCCTCTCTCCTCTTGGCATCCTCTCTCTCTCTCTCTCCTTTTGGCATCCTCTCTCCTCTCTCTCCGTTTGGCATCTTCTCTCCCCCTTCTGGCATCCTCTCCTCCGCTCTCTCCTTTCTGGCATCCTCTCTCCTCTCTCTCCTTTTGGCATCCTCTCTCCCTCCTTCTGACATCCTCTCCTCCTCTCTCTCCTTCTGGCATCCTCTCTCCTTCTGGCATCCTCTCTCCTCCTCTCCTTCTGACATCCTCTCTCCTCTCTCTCCTTTTGGCATCCTCTCTCCTCCTCTATTTCTTCTGGCATCCTCTCCTCCTCTCTCTCCTTTGGCATCCTCTCTCCTTCTGGCATCCTCTCTCCTCCTCTCCTTTTGGCATCCTCTCTCCTCTTGACATCCTCTCTCCTCTCTCTCCTTTTGGCATCCTCTCTCCTCCTCTATTCTTCTGGCACCCTCTCCTCCTCTCTCTCCTTCTGGCATCCTCTCCTCTCTTCTCTTCTGGTGCTGGCATCCATTCCACCCACAGTCTCACGTTTTAAAAGGCAATGGCCTCGAAAGTTTATTTACCAAGAAACTACTGCTGTAAATGACAGAAAAGCAGAAGAACTTACTGAGGACAGGTGGAGGGAAAGGGAGAGGAGTGCAGTGTGGAGGGGAAGGGGGCAGTGTAGGGGGGAGGGTAGTGTAGATGGGAAGGTGAAGGGGGGAGAAGGGCAGTGTAGAGGGGAGGGTGGAGGGGAGAGAAGGGCAGTGTGGAGGGGAGGGTGGAGGGGAGAGAAAGGCAGTGTGGAGGGGAAGGTGGAGGGGAGAGGAGGGCAGTGTAGAGGGGAGGGTGGAGGGGAGAGGAGGGCAGTGTAGAGGGGAAGGGAAGGTGGAGCGGTAGGGGAGGGGGAGGGGAGTTGAGGGAAAGGGGTAGGAGAGAGCAGTGTAGAGGGGAAGGTAGAGTGCAGGGTACTGTGGAAGGGTGGGGAAGGTGGAGGGGAGGGGGGTTGAGGCCTTGCCAGAGTTCTTGGTTGGGCCTGGAGAAGGACTATAAAGCCTTAGTAGCAGCCCACAACCTGTTTATGGATGGATGTCTGAGCGGCTCTGGTGTGAGGGTCCTGATCACTATCCTCTCTACTTCATCTCCACCCTCACAGCACTCAGCACTGCGACTGTTAAATGAGAGGTGGAGGGAAAGAGGAAGAAGAGAGAGGAAGAGGGGGGATAGAAAGATACAGTTGAAGTTGGAAGTTTACATAAACTTAGGTTGGAGTCATTAAAACTTGTTTTTCAAACCAATCCACAAATATCTTGTTAACAAACCATAGTTTTGGCCAGTCGGTTAGGACATCCACTTTGTGCATGACACAAGTAATTTTTCCAACAATTGTTTACAGACAGATAATTTCACTTATTATTCACTGTATCACAATTCCAGTGGGTCAGACGTTTACATACACTAAGTTGACTGTGCCTTTAAACAGCTTGGAAAATTCCAGAAAATTATGTCATGGATGTAGAAGCTTCTGATAGGCCAATTGACATAATTTGAGTCAATTGGACGTGTACTTCAAGGCCTACCTTCAAACTCAATTCCTCTTTGCTTGACATCATTGGAAAATCTAAAGAAGTCAGCCAACACCTCAGAAAAATAATTGTAGACCTCCACAAGTCTGGTTCATACTTGGGAGCAATTTCCAAACGCCTGAAGGTACCACGTTCATCTGTACAAACAATAGTACGCAAGTATAAACACCATGGGACCACGCAGCCATCATACCACTCAGGAAGGAGATGCGTTCTGTCTCCTAGAGATGAACATACTTTGGTGCGAAAAGTGCAAATCAATCCCAGAACAACAGCAAAGGACCTTGTGAAGATGCTGTAGGAAACAGGTCCAAAAGTACAGTGGGGAGAACAAGTATTTGATACACTGCCGAATGTGATTTTCTGGATTTTTGTTTTGTCTCTCACAGTTGAAGTGTACCTATGATACAAATTACAGACCTCTACATGCTCTGTAAGTAGGAAAACCTGCAAAATCGGCAGTGTATCGAATACTTGTTCACCCCACTGTATCTACAGTGGGGCAAAACAGTAGTTAGTCAGCCACCAATTGTGCAAGTTCTCCCACATAAAAAGATGAGAGAGGCCTGTAATTTTCATCATAGGTACACTTCAACTATTCACGACAAAATGAGAAAAACAATTCCAGAAATCACATTGTAGGATTTTGAATGAATTTATTTGCAAATTATGGTGGAAATAAGTTTTTGGTCACCTACAAACAAGCAAGATTTCTGGCTCTCACAGACCTGTAACTTCTCCTTTAAGAGGCTCCTCTGTCCTCCACTTGTTACCTGTATTAATGGCACCTGTTTGAACTTGTTATCAGTATAAAAGACACCTGTCCACAACCTCAAATAGTCACACTCCAAACTCCACTATGGCCAAGACCAAAGAGCTGTCAAAGGACACCAGAAACAAAACTGTAGACCTGCACCAGGCTGGGAAGACTGAATCTGCAATAGGTAAGCAGCTTGGTTTGAATAAATCAACTGTGGGATCAATTATTAGGAAATGGAAGACATACAAGACCACTGATAATCTCCCACGATCTGGGGCTCAATGCAAGATCTCACCCCGTGGGGTCAAAATGATCACAAGAACGGTGAGCAAAAATCCCAGAACCACACAGGGGGACCTAGTGAATGACCTGCAGAGAGCTGGGACCAAAGTAACAAAGCCTACCATCAGTAACACACTATGCCGCCAGGGACTCAAATCCTGCAGTGCCAGACGTGTCCTCCTGCTTAAGCCAGTACATGTCCAGGCCCGTCTGAAGTTTGCTAGAGAGCATTTGGATGATCCAGAAGAAGATTGGGAGAATGTCATATGGTCAGATGAAACCAAAATATAACTTTTTGGTAAAAACTTAACTCGTTGTGTTTGGAGGACAAAGAATGCTGAGTTGCATCCAAAGAACACCATATCTACTGTGAAGCATGGGGGTGGAAAAATCATGCTTTGGGGCTGTTTTTCTGCAAAGGGACCAGGACGACTGATCCGTGTAAAGGAAAGAATGAATGGGGCCATGTATCGTGAGATTTTGAGTGAAAAACCTCCTTCCATCAGCAAGGGCATTGAAGATGAAACGTGGCTTGGTCTTTCAGCATGACAATGATCCCAAACACACCGCCCGGGCAACGAAGGAGTGGCTTCATAAGAAGCATTTCAAGGTCCTGGAGTGGCCTAGCCAGTCTCCAGATCTCAACCACATAGAAAATCTTTGGAGGGAGTTGAAAGTCTGTGTTGCCCAGCAACAGCCCCAAAACATCACTGCTCTAGGGGAGATCTGCATGGAGGAATGGGCCAAAATACCAGCAACAGTGTGTGAAAACCTTGTGAAGACTTACAGAAAACATTTGACCTCTGTCATTGCCAACAAAGGGTTGAAATAAACTTTCGTTATTGGCCAAATACTTATTTTCCACCATCATTTGCAAATAAATTCATAAAAAATCCTACAATGTGATTTTCTGGATTTTTTCTCATTTTGTCTGTCATAGTTGAAGTGTACCCATGATGAAAATTACAGGCCTCTCATCTTTTTAAGTGGGAGAACTTGCACAATTGGTGGCTGACTAAATACTTTTTTGCCCCACTGTTTTATCGACAGTAAAACGAGTCCTATATCGATATAACCTGAAAGTCCACTCAGCAAGGAAGAAGCCACTGCTCCAAAACCGCCATAAAAAGCCAGACTACGGTTTGCAACTGCACATGGGGACAAAGATCGCACTTTTGGAGAAATGTCCTCTGGTCTGATGCAACAAAAATAGAACTGTTTAGCCATAATGACCATCGTTATGTTTGGAGAAAAAATGGGGGGAGGCTTGCAAGCCAAAGTAAACCATCCCAACCGTGAAGCATGGGGGTGGCATCATCATACTGTGGGGTGCTTTGCTGAAGGAGCGACTGGTGCTCTTCACAAATAGATGGCATCATGAAGTAGGAAAATTATGTGGATCTATTGAAGCAACATCTCAACACATCAGTCAGAAAGTTAAAACTTGGTCGCAAGTGGGTCTTCCAAATGGACAATGACTCCAAGCATACTTCCAAAGTTGTGGCAAAATGTCAAGGTATTGGAGTGGCCATCACAAAACCCTGACGTCAATCCCATAGAAAATGTGTGGGCAGAACTGAAAAGGCATGTGCGAACAAGGAGGACTCTGTCAGGAGGAACGGGCCAAAATTCACCCAACTTATTGTGGGAAGCTTGTGGAAGGCTACCCAAAACTTTTGACCCAAGTGAAACAATTTAAAGGCAATGCTACCAAATACTAATTGAGTGTATGTAAACTTCTGACCCACTGGGAATGTGATGAAAGAAATAAAAGCTGAGATAAATCATTCTCTCTTCTATTATTCTGACATTTCACATTCTTAAAATACAGTGGTGATCCTAACTGACCTAAGACAGGGTTGTAAAGAAACAAATTAGGAAAAATGCCGAGGGGGGTGAATACTTTCGCAAGCCACTGTATTTGATTCTTCAAAGTAGCTACCCTTTGCTTTGTTGACAGCTTTGCACACTCTTGGCATTCTCTCAACCAGCTTCAACTGGAATGCTT
>NC_034187.2:12280771-12315771 GCF_002021735.2 Oncorhynchus kisutch
GTAGTTGTCGATTACTACCGCAAACATTTGGCCAAAATCATCCTCCAGTCACATGAATTGATCTCACCAACAGTCTCTCTCAGTTAGTAGCATTTTGCCAAAGATTTGTGTTACTATGAATAGTGTTGTCTTGAAAGCTGAGAGCCACGGCATCTTCTTTCCTTCAGTTAAACTAAACCTGTCTGTCTGCCAGTACACTAAGCCTTTTCAAACACAGAACTGCTGGGAAAGAACCTGTTGCAACAGGTGACCAACGAAAAGAAGGAGCCAAGTCCTTTTCCTGATCGCAAGCACACACACACACACACACACACACACACACACACACACACACACACACACACACACACACACACACACACACACACACACACACACACACACACACACACACACACACACACACACACACACACACACACACACACACACACACACACACACACACACAGATCCCGACGATAAGTGGGAAACCAAACAGAGAAATCAACTTACAAAATAACAATCCGATAGATTCCTCCATGACTTCACAGACCCAGTCCGAGCCTAGTCTGCATCCCAAATGGCTACCTATTCCCTACGTAGTGCAGGAGTCTAATGGGCCCACTCAGACACACAACAACATTAGGAGTCGGTTTATCATTCATTAATCATTGACTACCCGTGTAGCTCAGGGGGACAGCAGTGGACTGGAGATCACATTCTCATGGAATAAAGCACGTTTCCCCTCTCATAGTTTTAGCTCTAGAAGGATTTCATCTCCATAAAATATAGAAAACAGAGCAGGGCTGAGAGAGAGAGAAATGAGAGAAAGAGGGAGGGTAGAGAGAGAGAGAGAGAGAGAGAGAGAGAGAGAGAGAGAGAGAGATATGAGAGAAAGAGGGAGAGTAGAGAGAGAGAGCGAGAGAGAGAGAGAGAGAAATAGAGAAAGAGAGAGAGACCCAGGGCAACCATCCACACTTTGGAAGGAGAGGATCCAAAGCAGGACTATGTAGGACGTTCAACTCAAGGGGCCACATCATCAAGCTAAACCTAAACCATCTTTTATAGTCTCCCGCGCTGTACGTCCATCCTTTACACAAACCTTACATCTATGTTCCTGCATCCAGTGGCGACCCGTCATTCAGGTCAGGAAGGGCAGGGTAGTGTTACATCTATGATCTATGTGCCTACTCCACCATGTTACATCTATGTTCCTACTCCACCGTGTTAAATCTATGTGCCTACTCCACCATGTTACATCTATGTTCCTACTCCACCGTGTTACATCTATGTTCCTACTCCACCGTGTTAAATCTATGTTCCTACTCCATCGTGTTAAATATATGTTCCTACTCCATCGTGTTAAATCTATGTTCCTACTTCATCGTGTTAAATCTATGTTCCTACTCCATCGTGTTAAATCTATGTTCCTACTCCATCGTGTTAAATCTATATTCCTACTCCATTGTGCTAAATCACAGTGACCTGGTGGAGAGCAGTAATACCACAGTGACCTGGTGGAGAGCAGTAATACCACAGTGACCTAGTATAGAGCAGTAATACCACAGTGACCTGGTGTAGAGCAGTAATACCACAGTGACCTGGTGTAGAGCAGTAATACCACAGTGACCTGGTGTAGAGCAGTAATACCACAGTGACATGGTGGAGAGCAGTAATACCACAGTGACCTGGTGTAGAGCAGCAGTACCACAGTGACCTGGTGTAGAGCAGTAATACCACAGTGACCTGGTGGAGAGCAGTAATACCACAGTGACCTGGTGTAGAGCAGTAATACCACAGTGACCTGGTGTAGAGCAGTAATACCACAGTGACCTGGTGTAGAGCGGTAATACTACTGTAATACCAGTGACCTGCCATCTGGTTGGGGTATGTTGCGCTGTGTCGCCTGATTGGGTGAAATATTATGGATTCAATTATTTAGAGTTTATTTTGTCTATAGAGTCACAATGGCACTGACAGGTCCTGTCATCCAGGGTTGCTACGCCTGCACACACATATACACCAGCACGGGCGTATGCACACACACACACACACACACTGAACACACACACACACACTGAACATTCACACATTGTGGGCACACACACACAGCTTTGTCTGGAATCCAGCCATGTACAGTAACACACTCAGAGATAATATTAGACTTCACCACAATGAGCCCTGTCCCAAATATCAGCGTACTTCGTACCATCATCAAAACTATCAACTGGCAAACCCAAAAAATTAACAGCTATGATTTCAAATGACACAGATTTAGATTTCACATGACGGCATCTAAGTTTTTTTGGGATCGAATGCCTGTTTTGAATTGCCAGCAGTTTCCATTGTGTGCCGGCGATTAACACAAGTAATTTTGGCATGGGTTTGTGATGGACCGTGATACAGTAAGGACAAGGAGGAGCATGAATAAGAACAGCTAGTGACTCCACACACCTTCATTGTTTATTGTGGACAAGCCAGGAGCCACAGCTGTGTGAGTCCTAGCAAGCAGCAACATGGACACGAGCAACCCTCCCCTTCAACATGCCACAGAGTCCTAGCAAGCAGCAACATGGACACGAGCAACCCTCCCCTTCAACATGCCACAGAGTCCTAGCAAGCAGCAACATGGACACGAGCAACCCTTCCCCTTCAACATGCCACAGAGTCCTAGCAAGCAGCAACATGGGCATGAGCAACCCTCCCCTTCAACATGCCACAGAGTCCTAGCAAGCAGCAACATGGACACGAGCAACCCTCCCCTTCAACATGCCACAGAGTCCTAGCAAGCAGCAACATGGACACGAGCAACCCTCCCCTTCAACATGCCACAGAGTCCTAGCAAGCAGCAACATGGACACGAGCAACCCTCCCCTTCAACATGCCACAGAGTCCTAGCAAGCAGCAACATGGACACGAGCAACCCTCCCCTTCAACATGCCACAGAGTCCTAGCAAGCAGCAACATGGACACGAGCAACCCTTCCCCTTCAACATGCCACAGAGTCCTAGCAAGCAGCAACATGGACACGAGCAACCCTTCCCCTTCAACATGCCACAGAGTCCTAGCAAGCAGCAACATGGACACGAGCAACCCTCCCCTTCAACATGCCACATAGTCCTAGCAAGCAGCAACATGGACACGAGCAACCATCCCCTTCAACATGCCACAGAGTCCTAGCAAGCAGCAACATGGACACGAGCAACCCTTCCCCTTCAACATGCCACAGAGTCCGACAAGCAGCAACATGGACACGAGCAACCCTTCCCCTTCAACATGCCACAGAGTCCTAGCAAGCAGCAACATGGACACGAGCAACCCTCCCCTTCAACATGCCACAGAGTCCTAGCAAGCAGCAACATGGACACGAGCAACCCTTCCCCTTCAACATGCCACAGAGTCCTAGCAAGCAGCAACATGGACACGAGCAACCCTCCCCCTTCAACATGCCACAGAGTCCTAGCAAGCAGCAACATGGACACGAGCAACCCTTCCCCTTCAACATGCCATAGAGTCCTAGCAAGCAGACAAGTTGTCTGACAGGAAAAAGAGACACCATCATATATGATTCATATCAGATGATTATCGGAGTTGGTTTTGGCTCAGGGAGCTAGGCAGTTTGTTCCCATGCAGAAGTGAGAATTAAAAATAGCCTTGTGCCAGGGAGCCAGGGAGGGATTGCTCAACGTGAACACACAGGTGTCATCCATCAAACAGAGACTGAGGAGACACATGGTAAATGACTGTGATTCCTAGTAGTCATAGCGACCAGGTCACATCCACAAGAAGTTGGAATTCCCCTGTGAGATTGACACACACAGATGAATGCACATACACGGTAGGCTATACATGTATTATATTCATCTGTGGATGATTAGTCTCTTATGTGTTGTTTAATCTCATATTTGACATTGGCATACTTCCAGTGCGATTCCTCTGGGCCAGTTCCAACAGTGGCCTCATCACTCGTGACATTACCACATGGTAATGGTGAGGTGCATTGACTCTAAGAGAAGAGTCTAATTGCTACAGAGCCGCATGGCAGACACTTTTGTTCAATTCTCTGATACGATATGCCCTGCTGAACATGTAATTCAACCAGTAGTGAGAACCGGTATCTGATAGCTGATGCCTCCATGTTCCTCTGTTGACACGTCAGATGTGGAATGCAAAACACCCTCTCAGCTCCACAGAACCATTACTCAACCAGTTAGAACAAGGCACCCCCTGTATAGAGCCTCGCTACTCTTATTTTACTGTTGCTCTTTAATTTTTACTTAACACCTACTTTCCTTAAAACGGCATTGTTGGTTAAGGGCGTGTGAGTAAGTATTTCTCTGTAAAGTTTACACCTGTACGTGACAAATAAAATGTGATTTGATGATCCATCAACACACAGACGACTTTCAGGTTCCAGGACGGCCAGGACATAAATAACTGGGTGAAGGGTAAAGTATGTATGCAAAGGACACTGCAAGGACAGCCTACTGTTCCTGGTTAGTCCCACAGGCATAGTAACACACTAATGATTCAAGGGCACTTGAAGAAGCAACTATACAGTACTTCTATATAGTCAAATAGCAAAAAGGAAGGACCCATGTTTTTGTCACAAACTATTATAAAGTGAACACATTATTTAAAGTGCCTGTGCATGAATAAAAGCAATGGACTCTAAAATATTCCAGAACATTTCCTAAGAAAAATGTATGCCATTTAACAGACGTTATTTACAGTAACTCCCATTAGTGCAGGCATACCATTTCATATGTGTGGATCAAGTGCAATAAGTTGACTCAACACCTATAAATGAAACGGTTTCAGAAAGCACATTATACAGACAGTAGATGAGACAGTCCGAACGGGAAATGGAGAATAGAAATGTAAAATAGGACTCCCATACGACTGGATCTGTGCTGTTTGGGTAAAGAGAGACAGAGGCCTCGCATTGATTACTTTCTGCGAAAGCGATCAAATCAGTCGAATGAAGCACAGCAACTGGACGCAAACCATAGTTTGCAGTGCATCAGTACCACTGTCATGGAGGACGTAAACTCAAGCACCGAAGTAACAACTGAGGTGGAACCAACAACAGGAGTGGAACTTTACCGAGCCTCCCAGACCTGCAGTCGAGAGGAGACTACCAGGGCACAGACCGTATGTGAAGTGGCCTGGCGCCAGTGGCAAGAAGTTGTGGGAAACAGTGAATACTGACCTTACCTTGACCCTCGAGAAACTTCGAGGCACAGTGGAGAAGAAGTTGGAGAGGATGGGGGACATTATCTATGAGTACAGGACAGAAAGATTTGGAGTGGAAGAGGCAAAAGGCGGGAGAAAGGTTCCAACCCCACCAGTTTCCAGGAGGCAACAAGAAATCAAGCGCCTCGTTCAAGAAAGGCGACAGCTTAAGAAACAGTGGAAGAAGGCCTCGGAAGTGGAAAAGGAGGGCATAGAGGCACTTCAGGCTGACATCAAAACCCGGTTGGCATCCCTCCGTAGAGCAGAGAACCTACGGAAACGCAGAAGGAAGAAAGAACAAACTAGAACTCGATTCTATAAAGATCCCTTCAAGTTCCTTAAAAGTCTCTTCACGAAGGAAAAAAGTGGAGCTCTAAAAACAACAAAGAAAGACCTAGAGGAGCACCTGAGAACAACAAACTTTGACTCAAAGCGACATGAACATCTGGCCATCCCATCAGATATCCCACCCATTGAACCCCCGGAACATCATATTGAGACCAGCCCTCCGACATGGAAAGAGGTGGAAAACACAGTTCGACGGGCAAGAACAGCATCAGCCCCGGGGCCAAATGGAGTCCCGTACAAAGTGTATAAGAACGCACCAGACGTCCTGAGGTTCCTCTGGAGGCTTATGAGAACAGCTTGGAAAAATAAGATAATACCCAAAGTGTGGCGTAGGGCAGGTGGGGTCCTGATCCCTAAGGAGAAGGATGCAGTGAACATCAGCCAATTCCGCCCAATCTCCTTACGGAATGTCGAGGGTAAAATCTTCTTTAGGGTCATTGCCCAGAGGATGGCCGAGTACCTGCAAAGGAATGCGTACGTCGATACATCTGTACAGAAGGCAGGAATATCAGGGTTCTCTGGCTGCTTGGAACATTCCAGCATGATCTGGCACCAGATCCAAATGGCCAAGGTGGAGAAAAGGGACCTCCATGTAGTCTTTCTCGACCTCGCCAATGCATTTGGCTCTGTGCCCCATGAACTCCTGTGGTCTGCCTTCAGATTTTTCCACATACCGGACACCATCACAACCCTGGTGAAGTCGTACTTCCAGGATCTGCAGTTCTGCTTCACCACCTCAGAGTTCACCACCTCATGGCAGTGCCTGAATGTAGGTATAATGGCGGGATGTACCATTTCTCCGTTGGCATTCATATTGGCAATGGAGGTTATCATCAGATCCTCAAAATGTGTTGCTGGTGGACAGCGAGTCGACTCTGGTTTCCGCCTCCCTCCACTCAGAGCCTACATGGACAACATTACAACATTGACCACCACTGTCCCATGCACCAGGAGACTGCTCAGAAAACTTGAGGAGAACATCAGCTGGGCCCGTATGAAGATTAAACCATCCAAGTCACGAAGCATCTCGATTGTGAAATTCTTCATCGGAGATTACCAAATCCCAACAGTGTCTGAGCAGCCGGTAAAAAGCCTTGGAAGGTGGTATGATGCAAGCCTGAAGGACAAAGACCAGGTGTAACAGCTGTGCAAAGACATCAGTAGTAGCCTACAGTCCATCGACAACACCCAGCTACCTGGAAAGTTAAAGGCCTGGTGTCTGCAGTTTGGTCTCCTACCCCGGGTGTTGTGGCCCTTAGCAGTGTATGAGGTTCCAATCTCAACAGTGGAGAAGATGGAAAGAGGAGTCACAGGCTACTTAAAGAAGTGGCTCGGAGATCCACGATGCCTTACCACCATAGGCCTCTATGGAGATGGTGTCCTCAAGCTGCCCCTCACCAGTCTAACAGAGGAATTCAACTGTTCAAAAACCAGGCTCCAGATGACACTGAATGAATCCCGAGACCCAGTGGTGAGCAACAACGCGCCGACCTTGGCTGCTGGGCGCAAATGGAGGCCAGGAAAAGCAGTCCAGGAGGCAACAGCAGCCCTCAGACATGCTGACATTGTGGGTCGTGTTCAGCAAGGGAGAGGAGGCCTTGGGCTAACTAGCCGTGCTGCTTGGAATAAGGCCACTGCACCAGAGCGGCGGAAGATGGTAGTGCAGGAAGTACGCTGCAAGGTGGGCCAAGGCAGTCTCTCTTTCCAAACAGGGACAGTGGACTCGATGGGACAGTGTGGAGAAGAGGAAGATCAGCTGGAAGGATCTGTGGGCCATGGAAGCGAGGCGGTTGAGCTTTTCCATCAGAGCAACATATGACGTCCTTCCAACTCCAGTTAATCTTCACCAATGGTATGGTGAAGATCCGGACTGTGCCCTCTGTTCCATGCCAGCCAACCTCAGGCACATTCTCACAGGGTGTAAAACAAGCCTCACCCAAGGACGCTACACTTGGCGTCACAACCAAGTCCTTAAAAACCTTGCGTCAGCCCTGGAGGACAAGCGAGCTGCCACCAACTCCCTACCACCCCCAGCAGCATCACACCCCTTACGGACAAACTTTGTCCGCGAAGGGGCTAAACCACCGAAGCGCGGCTCGACACCATTAGAGCGAGACCAGCTGTGCTTGGCCCGCGACTGGAAAATGCTAGCTGACATTGGCCGGCAACTTGTGTTTCCTCCAGAGATCGCAACCACCACCCTAAGACCTGACATGGTGCTGTGGTCCCGTTCGCTCAAGAAGGTCTTCATCATTGAGCTCACAGTACCCTGGGAGGACTCAGTAGATGAGGCTTATGAGCGAAAGCATCTTCGCTATGCCAATCTAGCTGCCGAAGCACGGCATCATGGCTGGAACACAGAAGTCCGACCAGTGGAGGTGGGCTGCAGAGGTTTTGTGTCAACATCTACAACCAGACTGCTTAGAGACCTTGGAATTAAGGGCCAGAGCCAGCGTTCGGCAATCAAAGCTGTATCGGAGGCGGCAGAAGGCAGCAGTCAGTGGCTCTGGATGAAGAGGAAAGACCCCAGCTGGGCCCCGAAGTGAGAGGGCCAGGAGGTATGCGGTCAACAATGCTTGACTCAGGGAGGAGGATGCCCCTGCCATGCATAGTCCCATGGGATGTTGGCTATCATCAACAAGGCAACTCCTATGACTAATTGGGAATGGGACGCAAGCGTAGGATTGATCACCCTGTCGCTGGCTGCCTTTGGGGAGGGTGTATAGTGTGAAAGGCCGAAACACCCTAGGAACCAAAGGTACACTGCTGACGATGCGCTCCCCAAATTTCACCAGGCTCACTATTCATTAACTCTTGGAAGTGCTTGCACAAAGGATAGTAACATCTCATCCTGTGTTCTTGAAATCTGGACCAATAAACAAAACATATTACTTATAGCAGAAGTCCCACACTTTAACAGTGAAACGGTGAGAGAACCAACCATGTTTTTACAGCAAACAGTAGACTCACCTATTCAAATAGCATCCTATTACAGTGAAACGGTGAGAGAACCAACCATGTTTTTACAGCAAACAGTAGACTCACCTATTCAAATAGCATCCTATTACAGTGAAATTGGGAATGTAGACCATTTTCCAACCAAAGGGGGCACAGACCCATCTGTCAAACGCATATAGTCTGTGTCCCTAATATATCCTTTTGTCTATATAGTGCAATACTTATTGCCAGTACGCAATAGGGCTATGATCAAAAGTAGTGCACTATATAGGGAAGATAGTACCATTTGAGAAACAGAAAATAATCACCTAATTTGGGGTAGAGGGGAGGTGAAATATGGCAGTAAAGTACACATACACTGGTGTATATTAAAATGTAATTAAAGGCTTTAGCAGAGGAAAGACAAGTGAATTAATGCAGAAACAGGCACCCATTAATAACAGTGATTTATGTTGCTATTTCAGAGCTCCTCTCATGTCAGGGAGTCTAGGGATATGTCCTAACTGCACCCTATTCCCTATACAGTGCACTACTTTAGACCAGAGCCCTATTCCATTTACAGTGCACTACTTTAGACCAGAGCCCTATTCCATTTACAGTGCACTACTTTAGACCAGAGCCCTATTCCATTTACAGTGCACTACTTTAGACCAGAGCCCTATTCCCTATATAGTGCACTACTTTAGACCAGAGGCCTATTCCATTTACAGTGCACTACTTTAGACCAGAGCCCTATTCCATTTATAGTGCACTACTTTAGACCAGAGCCCTATTCCATTTAGAGTGCACTACTTTAGACCAGAGCCCTATTCCATTTACAGTGCACTACTTTAGACCAGAGCCCTATTCCCTTTACAGTGTACTACTTTAGACCAGAGCCCTATTCCCTATATAGTGCACTACTTTAGACCAGAGCCCTATTCCCTATACAGTGCACTACTTTAGACCAGAGCCCTATTCCCTTTACAGTGCACTACTTTAGATCAGAGCCCTATTCCATTTACAGTGCACTACTTTAGACCAGAGCCCTATTCCATTTACAATGCACTACTATAGACCAGAGCCCTATTCCATTTACAGTGCACTACTTTAGACCAGAGCCCTATTCCATTTACAGTGCACTACTTTAGACCAGAGCCCTATTCCATTTACAATGCACTACTATAGACCAGAGCCCTATTCCCTTTACAGTGCCCTACTTTAGACCAGAGCCCTATTCCCTATGCAGTGCACTACTTTAGACCAGAGCCCTATTCCCTTTACAGTGCACTACTTTAGACCAGAGCCCTATTCCCTTTACAGTGCACTACTTTAGACCAGAGCCCTATTCCCTTTACAGTTCACTACTTTAGACCAGAGCCCTATTCCCTATACAGTGCACTACTTTAGACCAGAGCCCTATTCCCTTTACAGTGCACTACTTTAGATCAGAGCCCTATTCCATTTACAGTGCACTACTTTAGACCAGAGCCCTATTCCATTTACAATGCACTACTATAGACCAGAGCCCTTTTCCCTTTACAGTGCACTACTTTAGACCAGAGCCCTATTCCATTTACAGTGCACTACTTTAGACCAGAGCCCTATTCCATTTACAATGCACTACTATAGACCAGAGCCCTATTCCCTTTACAGTGCCCTACTTTAGACCAGAGCCCTATTCCCTATACAGTGCCCTACTTTAGACCAGAGCCCTATTCCCTATACAGTGCCCTACTTTAGACCAGAGCCCTATTCCCTATACAGTGCACTACTTTAGACCAGAGCCCTATTCCCTTTACAGTGCACTACTTTAGACCAGAGCCCTATTCCATTTACAGTGCACTACTTTAGACCAGAGCCCTATTCCATTTACAATGCACTACTATAGACCAGAGCCCTATTCCCTATACAGTGCCCTACTTTAGACCAGAGCCCTATTCCCTATACAGTGCCCTACTTTAGACCAGAGCCCTATTCCCTATACAGTGCCCTACTTTAGACCAGAGCCCTATTTAATTTTTATTTTACCTTTATTTAATTAAGCAAGTCAGTTAATTCTTATTTTCAATGACGGCATAGGAACAGTGGGTTAACTGCTTCATTCAGGAGCACAACGACAGATTTTTACCTTGTCAGGTCTATTCCATTTACAGTGCACTACTTTAGACCAGAGCCCTATTCCCTTTACAGTGCACTACTTTAGACCAGAGCCCTATTCCCTGTACAGTGCAACACCTTTAGTACTTTAGCCGTTTGGGATGCGTGTCTATCATTCTGTTCTCAGTGAATATGAGCGAAAGAGAAAAAATTATAACCAGTTGGGGAAAAAAACATGCAGGCCCCTAAAACAAATACTGGCTTTACGGTAGGAATTATGAAGGAATTTACATATAAAAAACAAGAGTTATTCTGTAAATGGTTCACTCAGCACCATCTGGAAAGGTAAACGCTACAGCACCAAAAACACAACACACACTGACAGAGAAAACACAACACACAAACATGCAGAAACAGGGCTGTAATGAAGAGGAGAGACAGAGTTAGACAGAGGCAGAAAGAGAGAAGAACACAGCTATTAATCACTAAAATCCCCCAATCAGACTTCCTGTCTCTGGGAGCGGCGCAAAGCATCATCCCCCCCAGTTGACCGCCCAAACACACACACACACACACACACACACACACACACACACACACACACACACACACACACACACACACACACACACACACACACACACACACACACACACACACACACACACACACACACACACACACAGCATATCCAGTTAAGTCCTGAACAGTCCCTAACTCTGCTCTTGAGAAAGCTCAAAGGGCACTTACAAAAACAAGCGTGCCCTCCTCCAATGACAGCGGGGGATTTTATTGAGGGCCCCTGTCGAGAGCTGAGCCGGGGATGCATCTGCCCCTACTCTGAAAACACACAGGCATTCCTGGGGCCTGCCCTGGACGAGGCCCTGACTACTGTGTGTGTGTATGTGTGTGTGTGTGTGTGTGTGTGTGTGTGTGTGTGTGTGTGTGTGTGTGTGTCATTACTGCTGGCTGCTACTGCTTTATCTGCTATCAACACCGTCAACCTCTCTGTGGGCTGGGACAGTAGTAGAGTGGTGTCAACTATCACTGGGAATGAGGGAGGGGGAGAGAGATGGAGGGAGAGAGAAGAGGGAGAAAGATGGAGGGAGAGAGAGAAGAGGGAGAAAGATGGAGGGAGAGAGATGGAGGGAGAGGGAGAGAGATGGAGGGAGAGGGAAGGAGAGAGAGGGAGGGAGGGAGATGGAGGGAGAGGGAGGAGAGAGGAAGGGAGAGAAATAGAGGGGGAGGGAGAGAGAGAGAGAGAGGGAGGGAAGGAGAGAGAGGGAGGGAGAGAGAGAGATGGAAAGAGAAAGAGGGAGGGAGAGGGAGGGAGAGAGAGGGAGGGGGAGAGAGAGAGAGGGAGGGAGCGGGAGAGAGGGGGCGGGAGAGAGGGAAGGAGAGAGGGAGGAGAGAGAAAGAGAAGGAAAGAGGGAGGGAGAGAGGGAATGAGGGAGAGGGAGGGAGAGGGAAGGAGAGGGAGAGCGAGAAGAGGGGTGTCTCCTTTCATTCTCAGGTCAACAGCTATGAATCAGTTGAAATGAAAGGAGGGAAGGAATGAGGGAAAGGGAGATTGTGATGTATCATCCTCCACTCTGAAACTCCTCTTCAAGCAAGACAAGACAGAACGTTGATCACATCCAATAGGGACAGATGTTCCTGGCTTACATCTACCAAGTGAAGTCAAGCACACCATTACTTACCGGTTAGGTGAAATACAAGATAACAGGGTGTGTCTCACAGCTGAGGTGTGTTTAAAGTGTAGAAAGCGTTTATCACTGGGCCCTGGTAACTGAACCACATGTGGCACAGAGAGAGACAAAAGGTAAGATTAGCCATGAGTCTCTGAGGTGAATATGATGCCAGATGAATACGACAGCACTGACAAAGGTAGCTGTGAGGGCATGCTCCTGTGATTGTCACAAAGTGACAGTTGTCACAGGTGTCACTGGGCCACCACTGTCAATTTCGCCGGTGCTAGATTGTCTGTATGTGTGTTAGATACTCTCAAATCGTGTTAGATAGTCTCTGCCAACCGAACACACTGAAGAGAGGAGAGGAAGAGGATTAACGAATGAAAAACCCTGTTGTAACTGATGTCTGAGAGGAAGTGCTCCATGTCACCCTTTTAAACAAATGACTTCCAACTACACCAGGGCACGTGTCAGGATACTCTAGAGATGATCCATCAATGGCAGAAATCAGGACCAAGTTTGGGAACCCCTGATCTAGATGCATGGACTCCGATGCGATAAAGGAAGGATACTTTTAGAGTGAAACAATTCGGTGCGATTCTATTTGATTAGTGGAATGAATCGATGCGATTCTATTTGATTAGTGGAATGAATCGATGCGATTCTATTTGATTAGTGGAATGAATCGATGCCAATTGGTTTGATTTTATACGCTATGATGCACTTACAATTGTGCAAGAACACATTCATTTTCCATTCTAAATTAATATTTGCTACTGATGAAGTTTAGGAGCTGAGCTCAGGGTCGTCAATTGGGTATGGTAGTCAACATACCCTAGCTCAAGACAAAACAAGTAGACTTAAATCTTTCCAACCCAAAAATGCAACGGCTGTTTAGCGTAATTGTAAGAGCTGTTTGAAATTTCTGCCTGTTTTGGTGGGATGGAGCTTTGGCCTGCCTGATGACATCACCAATAAAAAAGGGAGTCCCAAACCTTCCTCCCGCTCAGACCACTCCCAAGACCACTCCCAAGACCACTCCCAAGACCACTCTCAAGACCACTCCCAAGACCACTCCCAAGACCACTCCCAAGACCACTCCCAAGACCACTCTCAAGACCACTCTCAAGCTATTTCTGTACATTTCTGACAATTTTAATTGAAAAACAATCACAGTAATTTTTACCCAAAAATGCTCATTTAAGAAAGGAGAGAGCAGAGACAGTGCCAGATTGTTTGCTTTGTCTGTCAGCCATTTAAGCAGCGTGCTGATTGATTTGAATTTAACATTGACATTTGAACTCAGCCTTGTTAGCCTCACGGCCAGCTGCACCAGTTACTTTCACATTGATGCAAATGGGGCACGTCCAATAGACTAGGGCAAGAAGCTTCCTCTAAAGTAAACAGAATACAATTTTCCAGTATTAGTTATGTAATTACTTGTGTCTATACAGAAACAAACACAATCATTGAAAATACTACTCCAGAGAGCAAATAGCGGTCAGTGAAAAGCACTTAGGCCTATAGGCATATCGCAATATTTAAAAAATACAATTGTAGGAAAAACAGTTCAGAAAGCAAATGGCTATTGCTGAAAAGAGAAGACAAAGAAAAGTCTAATATGTCTGCTCTATAAAACTCCTCAACTCCCAATTGACCGAAGAGTAGCCTTATCATGACACAAGGCGAGACCCAGATGCAGACACAGGAGGCAGATGGTTTGAGTTCTGGTATTTATTATAATCCAAGGGATAGACAAAAGGCAGGTCAGGGACAGGCAAGTGTTCACAGCCAGGGCAGAGTCCTGTATAGGGCGGCAGAGAGGCTCAAGGTCAGGGGCAGGCAGAGTGGTCAGGCAGGCGGGCTCAGAGTCAGGACAGGCAAGGGTCAAAACCACGAGGACGAGAAAAAAAGCGACTGGGAAAACCAGGCGCTGAGAGAAAACTGCTGGTTGACTTGGCAAACAAGACAAACTGGCACAAACAGACAGAAAACACAGGTATAAATACCCAGGGGATAATGGGGAAGATGGGTGACACCTGGATGGGGGTGGAGACAAGCACAAGGACAGGTGAAATAGATCAGGGTGTGACAAGCCTATCTTATTGGCACCAGCTGAGAGCATCGGCCATATAGTGCACACATATTCACTGTCGTTATCATTGGATCAGTACCACTGGAAAGTGTTTTAGGGGACAATAATTCCCTCCTCCAGGCTAGATGGACGTCATATTCTACAACTAGTGTCTCCCCTTTTCGTAGGCCTGGATTGGACGGTTGCATTGCATTGTTCTACAGACCTTTAAAACTTAAACTGTGGAGATAATTAATGGCTTATTCTTTTCTTTGTTCTCCAAATAGCATTTTTTTTTAAATTTTGTCGAAATGCAGTAAATGATCTTCAACTTCCCCCCAAAATCATCTGAATTTAAGGTGCCATGCAGATGTAGGCTAGGAATATTAGAACAGGGATGGCGGAGGCCTACCTGTCGTTGGCGCGAGCAGCTGCGTCTCCCACGCTGTGAGCACAGTTGTTATCTGAAATGTTGATCAATGTCATATACAGTTACATGCAGAAAAATGTGATAGGCTGAAGGAAAGGACACATCAATTCTGTCACAACAAGAGGTATATTCGGAATAAGGCAGAAAAATATTATATAAGTAAAAAAATATTTGTGAACTCGTTTTTTTTTCTTACCGATGCATGCTTCATTTGGATCGGTTTGTCTCCCGCTGACCAATGCACTCACTCATCTTCTTATGGCTGGGGGCAGTATTGAGTAGCTTGGATGAATAAGGTGCCCAGAGTAAATTTCCTTCTACTCAGGGCCAGTTCCTAATGTATGGATATTATTGGTAGATTTGAATAGAAAACACTCTGCAGTTTCTAAAACTGTTTGAATGATGTCTGTGAGTATAACAGAACTCATATGGCAGGCAAAAACCTGAGAAAAAATCCAACCAGGAAGTGGGAAATCTGAGGTTTGTAGGTTTGCCTATCCAATATACAGTGTCTATGGGGTCATATTGCACTTCCTAAGGCTTCCAACAATAAGTTGGGTGAATTTTGGCCCATTCCTCTTGACAGAGCTGGTGTAACTGAATCAGATTGCTCACACATGCTTTTTCAGATCTGACCACACATTTACTATAGGATTGAGGTCAGGGCTTTGTGATGGCCACTCCCAATATCTTGACTTTTGCCACAACTTGTACAATCTTTGTCCCCATGTGCAGTTGCAAACCATAGTCTGGCTATTTTATGGTGGTTTTGGAGCAGTGGCTTCTTCCTTGCTGAGCGGCCTTTAAGGTTATGTCGATATAGGACTTGTTTTACTGTGGATATAGATACTTTTGTACGTGTTTGCTCCAGCATCTTCACAAGGTCCTTTGCTGTTGTTCTGGGATTGATTTGCACTTTTCGAACCAAAGTACGTTCATCTCTAGCAGACAGAATGCGTCTCCTTCCTGAGTGGTATGACGGCTGCATGGTCCTATGGTGTTTATACTTGCGTACTATTGTTTGTACAGATGAACGTGGTACCTTTAGGCGTTTGGAAATTGCTCCCAAGGATGAACCAGACTTGTGGAGGTCTACAATTATTTGTGTTGGCTGATTTCTTTTTTTTCCCAGGATGTCAAGCAAAGAGGCACTGAGTTTTGAAGGTAGGCTTTGAAATACTTCCACAGGTACACCTCCAATTGACTCAAATGAGGTCAGTTAGCCTATCAGAAGCTTCTAAAGCCATGACATCATTTTAAAGGCACAGTCAACTTAGTGTATGTAAACTTCTGACCCACTGGAATTGTGATACAGTGAATTATAAGTGAAATAATCTGTCTGTAAACAATTGTTGGAAAAATTACTTGCGTCATTAACAAAGTAGATGACCTAACCAAGTTGCCAAAACAATAGTTTGTTAAAACTTCTTACGGCTGAAATCCCGCTAACGGGATCGATATGACAACAGCCAGTGAAAGTGCAGGGCGCCAAATTCAAACAACAGAAATATCATAATTAAAATTCCTCAAACATACAAGTATTATACACAATTTTAAAGATAAACTGTTGTTAATCCCACCACAGTGTCCGATTTCAAAAAGGCTTTACGACGAAAGCATACCATGCGATTATGTTAGGTCAGCACCTATTCACAGAAAAACACAGCCATTTTTCCAGCCAAAGAGAGGAGTCACAAAAAGCAGAAATAGAGATAAAATTAATCACTAGCCTTTGATGATCTTCATCAGATGACACTCATAGGACTTCATTTTACACAATACATGTATGTTTTGTTCGATAAAGTTCATATTTTTATCCAAAAATCTTATTTTACATTGGCGCGTTATGTTCAGTAGTTCCAAACCATCTGGTGATTTTGCAGAGAGCCACTTCAATTTACAGAAATACTTAATGCAACCGCTGTGTCAGATTTCAAAAACGCTTCATGGAAACACGCACGCACGCACGCACGCACGCACGCACACACACACACACACACACACACACACACACACACACACACACACACACACACACACACACACACACACACACACACACACACACACACACACACACACACACACACACACACACACACACACACACACACACACACACACACACACACACACACACACACACACACACACACACACAGAGAGACAATAGTGGTTCTTTTCAGGATTAGTCCATAGCATCAGTGTCGCCAAAGATCAACAGTATCACAATGACTAGACCATTGAGGAACCCTCTAAAACCAAGATAACAACAATGGTGCTAAACCTCAAACAGTAGTTCCTGTCACACCAACAGGCCAATGACCAAGTATGTTTCCCACCTACATTTATAGTTCCATAGAAATGTAATTTTAAATACAATTGATGTTATTGCAACCATTACCATACTTGATTTCCTGTCCATCTGCCAGTCAGCAGAAAAGGCCCTGGGTTATGAATCTGTTGGCTGGCACATATTTAATTTGAGCCCTACATGGATGTGTGTCACTGGAGGCTGTTGAGGGGAGGACGGCTCATAATAATGGCCGGAACAGAGCAAATGGAATGGCATCAAATGCCTGGAAACCATGTGTTTGATGTATTTGTTACCATTGGACTAATTACGCTCCAGTCATTACCACGAGCCCATCCCCCCCAATCAAGGTGCCACCAACCTCCTGTGGTGTATGTGTGTGTGTGTCAAATCAGATCAAATTTGATTACATGCTCAAATTTACTTATGGGCCCTTCCCAACAATGCAGAGAGAAAAATATGAGTAACGATAACTTGGCTATATACAGGGAGTACCAGTACCAAGTCGACGTGCAGGGGTACGAGGAAATTTAGGTAGATATGTACATTTTGGTATGGGTAAAGTGACTAGGCAACAGGACAGATAATAAACACTAGCAGCAGTGTATGTGATGAGTCTAAATTGTTAGTACAAAAATTATCAATGCAGATAGTCCGGGTAATTATTGGTGAACTATTTAACTAACTATTTAACAGTCTTAGGGCTTGAGGGTAGAAGCTGTTCAGGGTCCTGCTGGTGCATCGGTACCGCTTGCCGTGCAGTAGCAGAAATAACCTTCTATTGTTTGGGTGGCTGGAGTCTTTGACCATTTTTAGGGCCTTCCTCTGACACTGCCTGGAATAGAGGTCCTGGATGGCAGGTAGCTTGGCCCCAGTGATGTACTGTGCCGTACGGACTACCCTCTGTAGTGCCTGTGTGTGTGTGTGTGTGTACGTGTGTGTTTGTTGGACAGGGATTCCATCCATCAGGAGACGAACTGTGTCATTACTGTCACCTAGTGGACAGAGAGATGAGTAGAAAGATAGGTAGAGAGAACGAGAGAGGGAGATAGGATATATATACGTATATATATCCTATATATAGAGAGAGACCAAACATAGTAAAAAGATGGATAAAAGGCCACTTTTAGAGAGATAATGTCTCATTGCACAATAAGATTATACACAGTGGAGAGGTATAGCAACGTTCACACCACCTCTCTGGTCAGTTCTCTTTGTGCCGCTAACTGACTGGAGAGCCAGCTTCTTGACCGAAGAGAAGAGAGCCCAGTCCACTTTCTCTCAGAAACTCACTTGAGTCCATAAAAGCTGATAATGGGTGTGATTATGGGTAAAGTTAGGGTTAGTAGGGTTAGGGTTAGTAGAGTTAGGGTTAGTAGAGTTAGGGTTAGTAGGGTTAGGGGTAGTAGAGTTAGGGTTAGTAGAGTTAGAGGGTTAGGGTTAGTAGAGTTAGGGTTAGTAGAGTTAGTAGGGTTAGGGTTAGTAGAGTTAGGGTTAGTAGAGTTAGTAGGGTTAGGGTTAGTAGAGTTAGGGTTAGTAGGGTTAGGGTTAGTAGGGTTAGGGTTAGTAGGGTTAGGGTTAGTAGAGTTAGGGTTAGTAGAGTTAGGGTTAGTAGAGTTAGTAGGGTTAGGGTTAGTAGGGTTAGTAGAGTCAGTAGGGTTAGTAGGGTTAGGGTTAGTAGAGTTAGTAGGGTTAGTAGAGTTAGGGTTAGTAGAGTTAGGGTTAGTAGAGTTAGGGTTAGTAGGGTTAGGGTTAGTAGGGTTAGGGTTAGTAGGGTTAGGGTTAGTAGAGTTAGGGTTAGTAGAGTTGGTAGGGTTAGTAGGGTTAGAGTTAGTAGGGTTTGTAGGGTAAGTAGGTTTAGTAGAGTTAGGGTTAGTAGGGTTAGAGTTAGTAGGGTTAGTAGAGTTAGTAGGGTTGTGGTTAGTAGGGTTAGTAGAGTTAGTATAGTTAGTAGGGTTAGTAGGGTTAGTAGAGTTAGTAGGGTTAGTAGAGTTAGAGTTAGTAGGGTTAGGGTTAGTAGGGTTAGTAGAGTTAGTAGAGTTAGTAGGGTTAGGGTTAGTAGGGTTAGTAGAGTTAATATAGTTAGTAGAGTTAATTAGGGTTAGTAGGGCTAGAGTTAGTAGGGTTAGGGTTAGTAGAGTTAGTAGGGTTCGTAGAGTTAGTAGGGTTAGTAGAGTTAGTAGGGTTAGAGTTAGTAGGGTTAGTAGAGTTAGTAGGGCTATAGTTAGTAGGGTTAGGGTTAGTAGGGTTAGTAGAGTTAGTAGGGCTAGAGTTAGTAGGGTTAGGGTTAGTAGGGTTAGTAGAGTTAGTAGAGTTAGTAGGGTTAGTAGAGTTAGAGTTAGTAGGGTTAGGGTTAGTAGGGTTAGTAGAGTTAATATAGTTAGTAGAGTTAGTAGGGTTAGTAGGGCTATAGTTAGTAGGGTTAGGGTTAGTAGGGTTAGTAGAGTTAGTAGGGCTAGAGTTAGTAGGGTTAGGGTTAGTAGAGTTAGTAGAGTTAGTAGGGTTAGTAGAGTTAGAGTTAGTAGGGTTAGGGTTAGTAGGGTTAGTAGAGTTAATATAGTTAGTAGAGTTAGTAGGGTTAGTAGGGCTAGAGTTAGTAGGGTTAGGGTTAGTAGAGTTAGTAGGGTTCGTAGAGTTAGTAGGGTTAGTAGAGTTAGTAGGGTTAGAGTTAGTAGGGTTAGTAGAGTTAGTAGGGCTAGAGTTAGTAGGGTTAGAGTTAGTAGAGTTAGTAGGGTTAGTAGAGTTAGTAGGGTTAGTAGGGTTAGAGTTAGTAGGGTTTGTAGGGTAAGTAGGGTTAGTAGAGTTAGTAGGGTTGGGGTTAGTAGGGTTAGTAGAGTTAGTATAGTTAGTAGGGTTAGAAGGGTTAGTAGAGTTAGTAGGGTTGGGGTTAGTAGGGTTAGTAGAGTTAGTATAGTTAGTAGGGTTAGTAGGGTTAGTAGAGTTAGTAGGGTTAGTAGAGTTAGAGTTAGTAGGGTTAGGGTTAGTAGGGTTAGTAGAGTTAGTAGAGTTAGTAGGGTTAGTAGAGTTAGAGTTAGTAGGGTTAGGGTTAGTAGGGTTAGTAGAGTTAATATAGTTAGTAGAGTTAGTAGGGTTAGTAGGGCTAGAGTTAGTAGGGTTAGGGTTAGTAGAGTTAGTAGGGTTCGTAGAGTTAGTAGGGTTAGTAGAGTTAGTAGGGTTAGAGTTAGTAGGGTTAGAGTTAGTAGAGTTAGTAGGGTTAGTAGAGTTAGTAGGGTTAGGGTTAGTAGAGTTAGGGTTAGTAGAGTTAGCGTTAGTAGAGTTGGTAGGGTTAGTAGGGTTAGAGTTAGTAGGGTTTGTAGGGTAAGTAGGGTTAGTAGAGTTAGTAGGGTTGGGGTTAGTAGGGTTAGTAGAGTTAGTAGACTTAGTAGGGTTAGTAGGGTTAGTAGAGTTAGTAGGGTTAGTAGAGTTAGAGTTAGTAGGGTTAGGGTTAGTAGGGTTAGTAGAGTTAATATAGTTAGTAGAGTTAGTAGGGTTAGTAGGGCTAGAGTTAGTAGGGTTAGGGTTAGTAGAGTTAGTAGGGTTCGTAGAGTTAGTAGGGTTAGTAGAGTTAGTAGGGTTAGAGTTAGTAGGGTTAGAGTTAGTAGAGTTAGTAGGGTTAGTAGAGTTAGTAGGGTTAGGGTTAGTAGAGTTAGGGTTAGTAGAGTTAGCGTTAGTAGAGTTGGTAGGGTTAGTAGGGTTAGAGTTAGTAGGGTTTGTAGGGTAAGTAGGGTTAGTAGAGTTAGTAGGGTTGGGGTTAGTAGGGTTAGTAGAGTTAGTAGACTTAGTAGGGTTAGTAGGGTTAGTAGAGTTAGTAGGGTTAGTAGAGTTAATATAGTTAGTAGAGTTAGTAGGGTTAGTAGGGCTAGAGTTAGTAGGGTTAGGGTTAGTAGAGTTAGTAGGGTTCGTAGAGTTAGTAGGGTTAGTAGAGTTAGTAGGGTTAGAGTTAGTAGGGTTAGTAGAGTTAGTAGGGCTAGAGTTAGTAGGGTTAGGGTTAGTAGGGTTAGTAGAGTTAGTAGGGCTAGAGTTAGTAGGGTTAGAGTTAGTAGAGTTAGTATGGTTAGTAGAGTTAGTAGGGTTAGGGTTAGTAGAGTTAGTAGGGTTAGTAGAGTTAGTAGAGTTATTAGGGTAAGTAGAGTTAGTAGGGTTAGTAGGGTTAGAGTTAGTAGGGTTAGGGTTAGTAGAGTTAGTAGAGTTATTAGGGTAAGTAGAGTTAGTAGAGTTAGTAGGGTTAGGGTTAGTAGAGTTAGTAGGGTTAGGGTTAGTAGAGTTAGTAGGGTTAGTAGAGTTAGTAGAGTTATTAGGGTAAGTCGAGTTAGTATTGTTAGTAGAGTTAGTAGGATTAGGGTTAGTAGAGTTAGTTGGGTTAGGGTTAGTAGAGTTAATAGGGTTAGTAGAGTTAGTAGGGTTAGGGTTAGTAGAGTTAGTAGGGTTAGTAGAGTTAGTAGAGTTAGTAGGGTTAGTGGGGTTAGAGTTAGTAGGGTTAGGGTTAGTAGAGTTAGTAGAGTTATTAGGGTAAGTAGAGTTAGTAGAGTTAGTAGGGTTAGGGTTAGTAGAGTTAGTAGGGTTAGGGTTAGTAGAGTTAGTTGGGTTAGGGTTAGTAGAGTTAATAGGGTTAGTAGAGTTAGTAGGGTTAGGGTTAGTAGAGTTAGTAGGGTTAGTAGAGTTAGTAGGGTTAGGGTTAGTAGATTTAGTAGAGTTAGTAGGGTTAGTAGAGTTAGTAGGGTTAGGGTTAGTATAGTTAGTAGAGTTAGAGTTAGTAGGGTTAGTAGGGTTAGTAGAGTTAGGGTTAGTAGGGTTAGTAGAGTTAGGGTTAGTAGGGTTAGTAGAGTTAGGGTTAGTAGTGTTAGCAGTTAGTAGGGTTAGTAGAGTTAGGGTTAGTAGGGTTAGTAGAGTTAGGGTTAGTAGGGTTAGTAGAGTTAGAGTTAGTAGGGTTAGTAGGGTTAGTAGAGTTAGGGTTAGTAGGGTTAGTAGTTAGTAGGGTTAGTAGAGTTAGGTTTAGTAGGGTTAGTAGGGTTAGTAGGGTTAGTAGGGTTAGTAGAGCTAGAGTTAGTTGGGTTAGTAGGGTTAGGGTTAGTAGGGTTAGTAGAGTTGGGGTTAGTAGGGCTAGAAGTGTTAGGGTTAGTAGAGTTAGGGTTAGTAGGGTTAGGGTTAGTAGGGTTGGTAGAGTTAGGGTTAGTAGGGTTAGGTTTAGTAGGGTTAGAGTTAGTAGGGTAAGCAGGGTTAGGGTTAGAAGGGTTAGTAGGGTTAGTAGGGTTAGTAGAGTTAGGGTTAGTAGGGTTAGGGTTAGTATGGTTAGGGTTAGTAGAGTTAGAGTTAGTAGGGTTAGTAGGCTTAGAGTTAGTAGGGTTAGTAGAGTTAGGGTTAGAAGGGTTATTTGCGTTATGGTTAGAAGGTTTAGTAGAGTTATGGTTAGTAGAGTTAGTAGGGTAAGAAGGGTTAGAAGGGTTAGTAGAGTTAGAGTTAGTAGGGTTAGTGGAGTTAGGGTTAGTAGGGCTAGTAGGGTTAGGGTTAGTAGGGTTAGTAGAGTTATGGTTATAAGGGTTAGTAGCGTTATGGTTAGAAGGGTTAGTAGAGTTATGGTTAGAAGGGTTAGTAGAGTTATGGTTAGTAGGGTTAGTAGGTTAGGGTTAGTAGGGTTAGTAGGGTTAGAGTTAGAAGGGTTTGTAGGGTTAGAGTTTGTAGGGTTTGCAACCAGACCCAAAAACCTGATCAGAGGTTCTGGGTGACTCTGAGAGCCATCCCTGCCAGCTCCCCAGCTCACCTTTACTCAATCTGGGGCCAGGGGCCCACTGCAGCCCTGGAGCCTACCTGAGAGCCCTGGGGACCTACCCACATCCACCCTGGAAGGAGACCGATCCTCTAGTACAATCCATTACAGATCCACTGGTGGCGGCTACCCTCCTGCCTTTAGTGTAAGAGTCAGAGGCAGGAAGCCATTACTGAAGTGCAAATGCAGTCAGCCATCACTGGCCAAACACAGTCCCAACATGTTTCACCACCCATACAAACACAGTCCCAACATGTTTCCCACCATACAAACACAGTCCCAACATGTTTCACCACCCATACAAACACAGTCCCAACATGTTTCACCACCCATACAAACACAGTCCCAACATGTTTCACCACCCATACAAACACAGTCCCAACATGTTTCACCACCCATACAAACACAGTCCCAACATGTTTCACCACCCATACAAACACAGTCCCAACATGTTTCACCACCCATACAAACACAGTCCCAACATGTTTCACCACCCATACAAAACACAGTCCCAACATGTTTCACCACCCATACAAACACAGTCCCAACATGTTTCACCACCCATACAAACACAGTCCCAACATGTTTCACCACCCATACAAACACAGTCCCAACATGTTTCACCACCCATACAAACACAGTCCCAACATGTTTCACCACCCATACAAACACAGTCCCAACATGTTTCACCACCCATACAAACACAGTCCCAACATGTTTCACCACCCATACAAACACAGTCCCAACATGTTTCACCACCCATACAAACACAGTCCCAACATGTTTCACCACCCATACAAACACAGTCCCAACATGTTTCACCACCCATACAAACACAGTCCCAACATGTTTCACCACCCATACAAACACAGTCCCAACATGTTTCACCACCCATACAAACACAGTCCCAACATGTTTCACCACCCATACAAACACAGTCCCAACATGTTTTCACCACCCATACAAACACAGTCCCAACATGTTTCACCACCCATACAAACACAGTCCCAACATGTTTCACCACCCATACAAACACAGTCCCAACATGTTTCACCACTCAGAAGAAAAAAACTGACTCCCCATACAAACACAGCAGCAGGGCTTGCTGCTAACAATGGTCTAGGTCTGAGAGAGAGTGAGAGTGAGAGAGAGTGAGAGTGAGAGAGAAAACCTGCTATTCCATCTGACTTTCCCCAAGAGAAAAAAAGAAGAGAGAGAGAGAGAGGAGAAAAAGAGAGAGTTCCCTCCATTGTTCTTTCTCTCCAGCTTTTCCCCAAACATTACATAAGTCAGCTCCGTGTGCACGCTGGTGGTTTAGACCTGATGAGAGTGTGTGATTATGTTACATACGGCAGTGGTTTAATCCAATAATTATCCAATCAGCAGAGTGCTCTGTGTTGTGGGGGGTGATTTATAGGCATTATTTAAATCAAGGTAATTAACAGTCCCTGGCAGGGGGGTAGAGTGACAAAGTGTGTGTCATGTTGTGTGTGTCATGGTGGGTGTGTCATGTTGTGTGTGTCATGGTGGGTGTGTCATGGTGTGTGTCATGGTGGATGTGTCATGGTGTGTGTGTCATGTTGTGTGTGTCATGGTGTGTGTGTGTCATGGTGTGTGTGTCATGGTATGTGTGTCATGTTGTGTGTGTGTCAGTGTGCCTGTCGACCCGCCCGCCTGTCGACCCACCTGCTCGCCTGTCGACCCACCCGCCCGCCTGCCCAGAAATCAACATCTAAGAGCAAAGGAAGAAGGTTATCATAGAGGGCAGTGATTGGGACAACAGTAGTGTGAAGGTAGGAGGAGTTAGAGAGCTGAGTGGGAGTGTGGGGTGACAGAAGGGAAAGTGGTAGGGGTGTGAGGGGTGTGAGGGGAAATCAGGGTGGGAGAGGGTAAGAGAGAGGGTGAGAGAGAGTGGTGGTGGTGGTGGTAGTAGTGGTGGTAGTATGAGGGTAGTAGGCAGTGGTAGTAGTGCCAGTGGTGGTGGTAGTGATGGTAGTAGTGTGGTAGTAGTGGTGGTAGTATGAGGGTAGTAGTGCCAGTGGTGGTGGTAGTGATGGTAGTAGTGGTGGTAGTATGAGGGTAGTAGTGCCAGTGGTGGTGGTAGTGATGGTAGTAGTGGTGGTATAGGTGGTGGTGATGTAAGGGTTTGGGTGGTGGTGGTGGTAGTGGTGGTGGTAGTAGTAGTGGTTTTGATAATAGTGGTGGTGGTTGTAATAGTGGTGGTAGGGGTTGTAGTAGTGGTTGTAGTGGTGATTGTAGTGGTGGTAGTAGTGGTGGTGTGAGGGTAGTGGTGCTGGTAGTGATGATAGTAATGGTGGTAGTGGTGTGAGGGTAGTAGTGGTGGTGTGTGAGGGTACTGTAGTGGTGGTAGTGGTGGTGGTATGAGGGTGGTGGTGGTAGTGGTGGTGATAGTGGTGATCGTGGTGGTGTAAATAGTGGTGGTAGTAGTGGTGGTGGTGGTGTGAGGGTAGTGGTGGGTGGTGGTGTGGGGGTGGTGGTGGTGTGAGGGTAGTGGTACTGGTAGTGAGGGTGGTGGTGGTGTGAGGGTAGTGGTACTGGTATAGTGGTGGTGGTGTGAGGGTGATGGTGGTGTGAGGGGTAGTGGTACTGGTAGTGAGGGTGGTGGTGGTGTGAGGGGTAGTGGTACTGGTAGTAGTGGTGGTGGTGTGAGGGTGGTGGTGGTGTGAGGGTAGTGGGTACTGGTAGTAGTGGTGGTGGTGTGAGGGTAGTGGTAGTGGTGAGGGTAGTGGTACTGGTAGTAGTGGTGGTGGTGTGAGGGTAGTGGTACTGGTAGTAGTGGTGGTGGTGTGAGGGTAAGTGGTGGTGTGAGGGGTAGTGATACTGGTAGTAGTGGTGGTGGTGTGAGGGTAGTGGTACTGGTAGTAGTGGTGGTGGTGTGAGGGTAGTGGTGGTGTGAGGGTAGTGGTACTTGGTAGTAGTGAGTGGTGGTGGTGTAGGGTAGTGGTACTGGTAGTAGTGGTGGTGGTGTGAGGGTAGTGGTACTGGTAGTAGTGGTGGTGGTGTGATGGTTAGTGGTACTGGTAGTAGTGGTGGTGTGAGGGTAGTGGTACTGGTAGTAATGGTGGGTGGTGTGAGGGTAGGGTACTGTTAGTAAGTGGTGGTGGTGTGAGGGTAGTGGTACTGGTAGTCGTGGTGGTGGTGTGAGGGTAGTGGTGGTGACTGTGAGGGTAGTGGTACTGGTAGTAGTGGTGGTGGTGTGAGGGTAGTGGGTAGCTGGTAGTATGTGGGTTGTGGTGTGAGGGTAGTTGTACTGGTAGTAGTGGTGGGTGGGTGTTGGAGGGTAGGTGGTACTGGTAGTATTGGTGGTGGTGTGAGGGTAGTGGTACTGTAGTAGTGTGGTGGTGTGAGGGTAGTGGTACTGGTAGTAGTGGTGTGGTGTGAGGGTAGTGGTGGTGTGAGGGTAGTGGTACTGGTAGTAGTGGTGGTGGTGTGAGGGTAGTGGTACTGGTAGTAAGTGGTGGTGGTGTGAGGGTAGTGGTACTGGTAGTAGTGGTGGTGGTGTGAGGGTAGTGGTGGTGTGAGGGTAGTGTTACTGTAGTAGTGGTGGTGTGCGAGGGTAGTGGTACTTGTAGTAGTGGTGGTGGAGTGAGGGTAGTGGTGGTGTGAGGGTAGTGGTACTGGTAGTAGTGGTGGTGGTGTGAGGGTAGTGGTACTGGTAGTAGTGGTGGTGGTGTGAGGGTAGTGGTACTGGTAGAAGTGGTGGTGGTGTGAGGGTAGTGGTACTGGTAGTAGTGGTGGTGGTGTGAGGGTAGTGGTACTGGTAGTAGTGGTGGTGGTGTGAGGGTAGTGGTACTGGTAGTAGTGGTGGTGGTGTGAGGGTAGTGGACTGGTAGTAGTGGTGGTGGTGTGAGGGTAGTGGGTGGTGTGAGGGTAGTGGTACTGGTAGTAGTGGTGGTGGTGTGAGGGTAGTGGTACTGGTAGTAGTGGTGGTGGTGTGAGGGTAGTGGTACTGGTAGTAGTGGTGGTGGTGTTGAGGGTAGTGGTACTGGTAGTAGTGTGGTGGTGTGAGGGTTGTGGTACTGGTAGTAGTGGTGGTGGTGTGAGGGTAGTGGTGGTGTGAGGGTAGTGGTACTGGTAGTAGTGGTGGTGGTGTGAGGGTAGTGGTACTGGTAGTAGTGGTAGTGGTGTGAGGGTAGTGGTGGTGTGAGGGTAGTGGTACTGGTAGTAGTGGTGGTGGTGTGAGGGTAGTGGTACTGGTAGCAGTGGTGGTGGTGTGAGGGTAGTGGTACTGGTAGTAGTGGTGGTGGTGTGAGGTAGTTGTACTGGTAGTAGTGGTGGTGGTGTGAGGGTAGTGGGTACTGGTAGTAGTGGTGGTGGTGTGAGGGTAGTGGTGGTGTGAGGGTAGTGGTAATGGTAGTAGTGGTGGTGGTGTGAGGGTAGTGGTACCGGTAGTAGTGGTGGTGGTGTGAGGGTAGTGGTGGTGTGAGGGTAGTGGTACTGGTAGTAGTGGTGGTGTTGTGAGGGTAGTGGTACTGGTAGTAGTGGTGGTGGTGTGAGGGTAGTGGTGGTGTGAGGGTAGTGGGTACTGGTAGTAGTGGTGGTGGTGTGAGGGTAGTGGAACTGGTAGTAGTGGTGGTGGTGTGAGGGTCGTGGTACTGTAGTAGTGGTGGTGGTGTGAGGGTAGTGGTACTGGTAGTAGTGGTGGTGGTGTGAGGGTAGTGGTACTGGTAGTAGTGGTGGTGGTGTGAGGGTAGTGGTACTGGTAGTAGTGGTGGTGGTGTGAGGGTAGTGGTACTGGTAGTAGTGGTGGTGGTGTGAGGGTAGTGGTGGGTGTGAGGGTAGTGGTACTGGTAGTAGTGGGTGGTGGTGTGAGGGTAGTGGTACTGGTAGTAGTGGTAGTGGTGTGAGGGTAGTGGTGATTTGTGAGGGTAGTGGTACTGGTAGTAGTGGTGGTGGTGTGAGGTAGTTGTACTGGAGTAGTGGTGCGTGGTGTGAGGGTAAGTGGTACTGGTAGTAGTGGTGGTGGTGTGAGGGTAGTGTGGTGTGAGGGATAGTGGTACTGGTAGTAGTGGTGGTGGTGTGAGGGTAGTGGTACGGTAGTAGTGGTGGTGGTGTGAGGGTAGTGGTGGTGTGAGGGTAGTGGTACTGGTAGTAGTGTGGGTGGTGTGAGGGTAGTGGTACTGGTAGTAGTGGTGGTGGTGTGAGGGTAGTGGTGGTGTGAGGGTAGTGGTACTGGTAGTAGTGGTGGTGGTGTGAGGGTAGTGGTAACTGGTAGTCGTCGGTGGTGGGTGTGAGGGTAGTGGTACTCGTAGTAGTGGTGTTTGGCTGTGAGGGTAGTGGTACGGGTAGTAGTGGGTTGGTGGTGTGAGGGTAGTGGTACTGGAGATAGTGGGTGGTGGTGTGAGGGTAGTGGTACTGGTAGTAGTGGGTGGTGGTGGTGAGGGTCGTTGGTACTGGTGATGAGTGGTTGGTGGTGTGAGGGTAGTGGTGGTGTGAGGGTCGTGGTCCTGGTAGTAGTGGGTGGTGGTGTGAGGGTTAGTGGTACTTCGGTAGTAGTGGTAGAGGTAGTGGGTGGTGTGAGGGTAGTGGTACTGGTAGTAGTGGTGGTGGTGTGAGGGTAGTGGTACTGGTAGTAGTGGTGGTGGTGTGAGGGTAAGTGGTGGTGTGAGGGTAGTGGATACTGGTAGTAGTGGTGGTGGTGTGAGGGTAGTGGTTACTGGTAGTAGTGGTGGTGGTGTGAGGGTAGTGGTGGTGTGAGGGTAGTGGTACTGGTAGTAGTGGTGGTGGTGTGAGGGTAGTGGTACTGGTAGTAGTGTGGTGGTGTGAGGGTAGTGGTACTGGTAGTAGTGGTGTGGTGTGAGGGTAGTGGTACTGGTAGTAGTGGTGGTGGTGTGAGGGTAGTGGTACTGGTAGTAGTGGTGGTGGGTGAGGGTAGTGGTACTGTTAGTAGTGGTGGTGGTGTGTGAGGGTAGTGGTAACTGGTAGTAGTGGTGGTGGTGTGAATGGTAGTGGTGGTGTGAGGGTAGTGGTACTGGTAGTAGTGGTGGTGGTGTGAGGGTAGTGGTACTGGTAGCAGTGGTGGGTGGTGTGAGGGTAGTGGGTACTGGTAGTAGGTGGTGGTGGTGTGAGGGTAGTTGTACTCGGTAGCTAGTGCGTGCGTGGTGTGAGGGTAGTTGGTACTGGTAGTATGTGGTGGTGGTGTGAGTGTAGTGGTCGGTGTGAGGGTAGTGGTACTGGTTAGTAGTGGTGGTGAGTGTTGAGGGCTAGTGGGTACTGCGTAGTCAGTGGTAGTGGTGTGAGGGTAGTGGTGGTGTGAGGGTAGTCGGTACTGGTAGTATTGTGATTGGTGGTGTGAGGGTCAGTGGTACTGGTAGTAGTGGTGGTGGTGTGAGGGTAGTGGTACTGGTAGTAGTGGTGGATGGTGTGAGGGTAGTTGTACTGGTAGTAGTGGTGGTGGTGTGAGGGTAGTGGTACTGTAGTAGTGGTGGTGGTGTGAGGGTAGTGGTTGGTGTGAGGGTAGTGGTACTTGGTAGTAGTGGTGGTGGTGTGAGGGTAGTGTCACTGGTAGCAGTGGTGGTGGCTGTGAGGGTAGTGGTACTGGTAGTAGTGGTGGTGGTGTGAGGGTAAGTTGTACTGGTAGTAGTGGTGGTGGTGTGAGGGTAGTGGTACTGTAGTAGTGGTGGTGGTGTGAGGGTAGTGGTGGTGTGAGGGGTAGTGGTACTGGTAAGTAGTGGTGGTGGTGTGAGGGTAGTGGTACTGGTAGTAGTGGTGGTGGTGTGAGGGTAGTGGTGGTGTGAGGGTAGTGGTACTGGTAGTAGTGGTGGTGGTGTGAGGGTAGTGGTACTGGTAGTAGTGGTGGTGGTTGTGAGGGTAGTTGGTGGTGTGAGGGTAGTGGTACTGGTAGTAGTGGTGGTGGTGTGAGGGTAGTGGTACTGGTAGTAGTGTAGTGGTGTGAGGGTAGTGGGTGGTGTGAGGGTAGTGGTACTGGTAGTAGTGGTGGTGGTGTGAGGGTAGTGGTACTGGTAGTAGTGGTGGTGGTGTGGGGTAGTGGTACTGGTAGTAGGGTGGTGGTGGTGTGAGGGTAGTGGTACTGTTAGTAGTGGTGGTGGTGTGAGGGTAGTGGTACTGGTAGTAGTGGTGGTGGTGTGAGGGTAGTGGTGGTGTGAGGGTAGTGGTACTGGTAGTAGTGGTGGTGGTGTGAGGGTAGTGGTACTGGTAGTAGTGGTGGTGGTGTGAGGGTAGTGGTACTGGTAGTAGTGGTGGTGGTGTGAGGGTAGTGGTACTGGTAGTAGTGGTGGTGGTGTGAGGGTAGTGGTACTGGTAGTAGTGGTGGTGGTGTGAGGGTAGTGGTACTGGTAGTAGTGGTGGTGGTGTGAGGGTAGTGGTGGTGTGAGGGTAGTGGTACTGGTAGTAGTGGTGGTGGTGTGAGGGTAGTGGTACTGGTAGTAGTGGTGGTGGTGTGAGGGTAGTGGTACTGGTAGTAGTGGTGGTGGTGTGAGGGTAGTGGTGGGTAGTGGTGGTGGTGTGAGGGTAGTGGTACTGGTAGTAGTGGTGGTGGTGTGAGGGTAGTGGTACTGGTAGTAGTGGTGGTGGTGTGAGGGTAGGGTGGTGTGAGGGTAGTTTGGTACTGGTAGTAGGGGCTGGCTGGTGTGAGGGTAGTGGTACTGGTAGTAGTGGTAGTGGTGTGAGGGTAGTGGTTGGTGTAGGGTACGTGGTACCTGGTAGTGAGGTGGATGGTGGTGGGAGGGTAGTGGTACTGGTAGTAGTGGTGGTGTGGGGTAGTGGTATGGTAGTGGTGGTGGTGTGAGGGTAGTGTTACTTGGTAGTAGTGGTGGTGGTGTGAGGGTAGTGGTACTGGTAGTAGTGGGTGGTGGTGTGAGGGGTAGTGGTGGTGGAGGGTAGTGGTACTGGTAGAGTGGTGGTGGTGTGAGTGAGTAGTGGTACTGGTAGTAGTGGTGGTGGTGTGGTAGTAGTGGTGGTGGTGTGAGGGTAGTGGTACTGGTAGTAGTGGTGGTGGTGTGAGGGTAGTGGTACTGGTAGTAGTGGTGGTGGTGTGAGGGTAGTGGTGGTGTGAGGGTAGTGGTACTGGTAGTAGTGGTGGTGGTGTGAGGGTAGTGGTACTGGTAGTAGTGGTGGTGGTGTGAGGGTAGTGGTGTAGTGGTGGTGGGTAGTGGTAGTGGTGGTAGTAGTGGTGGTGGTGTGAGGGTAGTGGTACTGGTAGTAGTGGTGGTGGTGTGAGGGTAGTGGTGGTGTGAGGGTAGTGGTACTGGTAGTAGTGGTGGTGGTGTGAGGGTAGTGGTACTGGTAGTAGTGGTGGTGGTGTGAGGGTAGTGGTACTGGTAGTAGTGGTGGTGGTGTGAGGGTAGTGGTACTGGTAGTAGTGGTGGTGGTGTGAGGGTAGTGGTACTGGTAGTAGTGGTGGTGGTGTGAGGGTAGTGGTACTGGTAGTAGTGGTGGTGGTGTGAGGGTAGTGGTACTGGTAGTAGTGGTGGTGGTGTGAGGGTAGTGGTACTGGTAGTAGTGGTGGTGGTGTGAGGGTAGTGGTACTGGTAGTAGTGGTGGTGGTGTGAGGGTAGTGGTGGTGTGAGGGTAGTGGTACTGGTAGTAGTGGTGGTGGTGTGAGGGTAGTGGTACTGGTAGTAGTGGTGGTGGTGTGAGGGTAGTGGTACTGGTAGTAGTGGTGGTGGTGTGAGGGTAGTGGTACTGGTAGTAGTGGGTGGTGGTGTGAGGGTAGTGGTACTGGTAGTAGTGGTGGTGGTGTGAGGGTAGTGGTACTGGTAGTAGTGGTGGTGGTGTGAGGGTAGTGGTGGTGTGAGGGTAGTGGTACTGGTAGTAGTGGTGGTGGTGTGAGGGTAGTGGTACTGGTAGTAGTGGTGGTGGTGTGAGGGTAGTGGTGGTGTGAGGGTAGTTGTACTGGTAGTAGTGGTGGTGGTGTGAGGGTAGTGGTACTGGTAGTAGTGGTGGTGGTGTGAGGGTAGTGGTGGTGTGAGGGTAGTGGTACTGGTAGTAGTGGTGGTGGTGTGAGGGTAGTGGTACTGGTAGTAGTGGTGTGTGGTGTGAGGTAGTGGTGGTGTGAGGGTAGTGGTACTGGTAGTAGTGGTGGTGGTGTGAGGGTAGTGGTACTGGTAGTAGTGGTGGTGGTGTGAGGGTAGTGGTGGTGTGAGGGTAGTGGTACTGGTAGTAGTGGTGGTGGTGTGAGGGTAGTGGTACTGGTAGTAGTGGTGGTGGTGTGAGGGTAGTGGTACTGGTAGTAGTGGTGGTGGTGTGAGGGTAGTGGTACTGGTAGTAGTGGTGGTGGTGTGAGGGTAGTGGTACTGGTAGTAGTGGTGGTGGTGTGAGGGTAGTGGTGGTGTGAGGGTAGTGGTACTGGTAGTAGTGGTGGTGGTGTGAGGGTAGTGGTACTGGTAGTACTGGTAGTGTAGTGGTGGTGTGAGGGTAGTGGTACTGGTAGTAGTGGTGGTGGTGTGAGGGTAGTGGTACTGGTAGTAGTGGTGGTGGTGTGAGGGTAGTGGTGGTGTGAGGGTAGTGGTACTGGTAGTAGTGGTGGTGGTGTGAGGGTAGTGGTACTGGTAGTAGTGGTGGTGGTGTGAGGGTAGTGGTACTGGTAGTAGTGGTGGTGGTGTGAGGGTAGTGGTACTGGTAGTAGTGGTGGTGGTGTGAGGGTAGTGGTACTGGTAGTAGTGGTGGTGGTGTGAGGGTAGTGGTACTGGTAGTAGTGGTGGGTGGTGTGAGGGTAGTGGTACTGGTAGTAGTGGTGGTGGTGTGAGGGTAGTGGTACTGGTAGTAGTGGTGGTGGTGTGAGGGTAGTGGTACTGGTAGTAGTGGTGGTGGTGTGAGGGTAGTGGTGGTGTGAGGGTAGTGGTACTGGTAGTAGTGGTGGTGGTGTGAGGGTAGTGGTACTGGTAGTAGTGGTGGTGGTGTGAGGGGTAGTGGTACTGGTAGTAGTGGTGGTGGTGTGAGGGTAGTGGTACTGGTAGTAGTGGTGGTGGTGTGAGGGTAGTGGTACTGGTAGTAGTGGTGGTGGTGTGAGGGTAGTGGTACTGGTAGTAGTGGTGGTGGTGTGAGGGTAGTGGTGGTGTGAGGGTAGTGGTACTGGTAGTAGTGGTGGTGGTGTGAGGGTAGTGGTACTGGTAGTAGTGGTGGTGGTGTGAGGGTAGTGGTACTGGTAGTAGTGGTGGTGGTGTGAGGTAGTGGTGGTGTGAGGGTAGTGGTACTGGTAGTAGTGGTGGTGGTGTGAGGGTAGTGGTACTGGTAGTAGTGGTGGTGGTGTGAGGGTAGTGGTGGTGTGAGGGTAGTGGTACTGGTAGTAGTGGTGGTGGTGTGAGGGTAGTGGTACTGGTAGTAGTGGTGGTGGTGTGAGGGTAGTGGTACTGGTAGTAGTGGTGGTGGTGTGAGGGTAGTGGTACTGGTAGTAGTGGTGGTGGTGTGAGGGTAGTGGTACTGGTAGTAGTGGTGGTGGTGTGAGGGTAGTGGTACTGGTAGTAGTGGTGGTGGTGTGAGGGTAGGTGGTGTACTGGTAGTAGTGGTGGTGGTGTGAGGGTAGTGGTACTGGTAGTAGTGGTGGTGGTGTGAGGGTAGTGGTGGTGTGAGGGTAGTGGTACTGGTAGTAGTGGTGGTGGTGTGAGGGTAGTGGTACTGGTAGTAGTGGTGGTGGTGTGAGGGTAGTGGTACTGGTAGTAGTGGTGGTGGTGTGAGGGTAGTGGTACTGGTAGTAGTGGTGGTGGTGTGAGGGTAGTGGTACTGGTAGTAGTGGTGGTGGTGTGAGGGTAGTGGTGGTGTGAGGGTAGTGGTACTGGTAGTAGTGGTGGTGGTGTGAGGGTAGTGGTACTGGTAGTAGTGGTGGTGGTGTGAGGGTAGTGGTGGTGTGAGGGTAGTGGTACTGGTAGTAGTGGTGGTGGTGTGAGGGTAGTGGTACTGGTAGTAGTGGTGGTGGTGTGAGGGTAGTGGTACTGGTAGTAGTGGTGGTGGTGTGAGGGTAGTGGTACTGGGTAGTAGTGGTGGTGGTGGTGAGGGTAGTGGTACTGGTAGTAGTGGTGGTGGTGTGAGGGTAGTGGTGGTGTGAGGGTAGTGGTACTGGTAGTAGTGGTGGTGGTGTGAGGGTAGTGGTACTGGTAGTGGTGGTGGTGTGTGAGGGTAGTGGTGGTGTGAGGGTAGTGGTACTGGTAGTAGTGGTGGTGGTGTGAGGGTAGTGGTACTGGTAGTAGTGGTGGTGGTGTGAGGGTAGTGGTGGTGGTGAGGGTAGTGGTACTGGTAGTAGTGGTGGTGTGGTGTGAGGGTAGTGGTANCACAAAGACAACATACCGCCTCTGTGTAGGGGTGAAAGGGGGATACCTAGTCAGTTGTACAACTGAATGCATTCAACTGAAATGTGTCTTCTGCATTTAACCCCTCCGAATCAGAGAGGTGCGGGGGCTGCCTTAATCGACATCCACAGCGCCCCCGGGAACAGTGGGTTAACTGCCTTGCTCAGGATTTTTACCTTGTGAACTAGGGGATTCGATCCAGCAATCTTTCAGTTACTGGCCCGATGCTCTAACCACTAGGCTACCTGCCGGGTGTGTGTGTGTGTGTGTGGTGAGAGAGAGTATAAACGAGGTCTTGGAACACTCATGTGTGTTACCTCTCAATACACACAAGTCTTCCTAGATGAATGTGTGCTGTACGACTTGTTTATGATGGTGTGAACACATCTAGATGACATCCAGCCACAACTGGATTGTCCACAATGTTGAAGGAGGAATAAGATGGACAGATCCATTAAAGAAGACCTCCAAACACAACAGGGATTAATCACACAGAGTAAATGATAAGCACCTGTGTGTATGAGTGGCCGGATGGCCAGCACAACCCTCACCTCTCCTCTCCCAATCTCTCTCCTAGACAGTTCCCCCTCCCCTCAACTCATGCAGAGAGAAAATCCTGCAGAAAAGAAATGAAAAAAGAAATGCCTCAAAACACTCAATCATTTTAACTTCAAGTTTCAGAAAATTCTCATGACTTATGTAAGAATTCTTGAGCTTGAGCAGCAAAATAGCAACGATAAAGGACTGTAGTGCAGATGAGATGGTCCATGGTGAATCAGAGAAAGGCTACATATCAAATGTGAAACATTGAAACCTCTGTTGCCAACGAAAAGTGTTGTATTTCTGCATTACTAAGTTAAT